>NW_024096678.1:0-7643 GCF_016545835.1 Crotalus tigris
GCAGTGGTTCTCACCTTTTTAATGCCGCGACCCCCCAACCGGTCATACGTCGAGGACTACTCAACTGGTCGTAAGTCGAGGACTACTCAACTGGTGCAGCACCGTTTGCAGAATGGGACTTTTGGCGGGCTCAGCAGGGCAGAGACAGCCTGGACAATTCCTATTGGCTTTTGAAAGCCAATAGAATTATACTCTATTCAAGAGAGTCTATTCTATTGGCTTTCAAAAGCCAACAGAATAAAAGGGAGTAGCACAGCTAAGGAAAAGGGGGAAAAAATGGCGGACTGCATTGTTTGGCGACCCCCATGAAATGGTCGTTTGACCCCAACTGGGGTCCCGACCCACAGGTTGAGAACCACTGCTCTAGAGAAGCTTGGGGAAACAACTCTCCAGCCACCTGACTTGTCTTATATGCAAATAGGTAATCTTGGGCAATCTTGAAACTCTGCCTTGTTAAGCTTCTATGTTACAAGGAAAAGACACAAGCTGGGTAAATAATTCCAATCTATATTCACATTGGGAAATGGTGCCCTTGCTTTTTGTACAGACAACTGTCAATGTTCTAATAGGCATAAGGAGACTGATTGACACTTATTGCGTTCCTTGTCAGAGCCAAACTAAAATCAGCCTGTGATCTCTTAGTGACATCATTTGTTGATTATGGTATTCATTTTTTAGTGGGGCTACAGTATTATGTTCCTTTCTTAGACTGCTTTCAAGAGAATAAACTGTTGAGAATAAAAGCTGAACTAGGGGATATACAGTACACATGTGCACAAATGGCCCCTGTGGGGTACATGAAAAGTTGTTATGTCCTGGAGTTGTTCAACAAGGTGGTAAATAAGTGATAATGCCACATTGGCTTTAAATGGATCCTATAGCAGTGATGGCGAACCTTTTAGAGACTGAGTACCCAAACTGCAACCCAAAACCCACTTATGCATTGTCAAGTGCTGGGTGGGTGTGGCCCATTGGGTGGGCGTGGCTGCGGTGGTAACGGCAGACTGGGTGGGACTAAAAAGTTCAATTAATTCCAACTTTGCAAGTTCTTTTTTTTTCCCGCAAGAAGTTCAAACTGACTGATTGAACCTTTTTTTTTTTTTTTTGCACATGGCGACGGAGGCCTAAAGCGAAAAGGTTTTATAAAACCCAGCTGAAGGCGTAGGACTGGGGCGACAGCGCGCGTGCCCAGAGAGAGGGCTCTGAGTGCCGCCTCTGGCACCCGTGCCATAGATTCGCCACCACTGTCCTATAGGATAAAGCACTGAGAAGTAAAAATGCTCAAAATAGCTCTATAAGCACAGCACAACCAAAAGATTATTAAGGGCCAGTTTAATCCCAGACTTGTTAGGAGTCAACAGTGACTTGAAGGCATGCACATATACACAAAGTACAGGAATAAAATCCTAAGGGGTCCTGGTCCTTGGTGCTATCTGAGCTTGTTTATTTTCTTGCAGATGTTTCATTACCCGAACTAAGTATCACCCAGGAACATCAACTAGCAGTCAGAGGACATGATGATTTCTTTTTTTTAATTTCACAACATTTAGACAGATTTAACCATAGTTTCAATTGGGAAAATGTGACTATCCTAAAACAAGCCAAGTCCAAAAATGCCAGAGAATTTCTAGAAACCTGGCACTTTGACATATCAACCATCAATAGACACAATAAACAACATCTATAAACTATGCAAAATAGACAATCACCCAGCCCAAAAAAGAATAAAAAGACCCAAGCACCTCTCCACCAGCAATCGGCACCCAGATCAGCATAGATTAACAACAGACCAACAACCAAGTAAACAATACCCCAATCAAGAAACTGCCAAAGAATCTCTAAAACCATCTCCACCAACAAGGACAGGGCAAGCCGCCCCGCCGGAATATAAAGTGATAGCAAACTGCACTCCTTACTAGCACTGATGATGTTACCTAGTTTGGGTAATGAAATGTCTGCAAGAAAACAAGATCAGAGAGCATCAAGGACCCCCTCATTTCAACCCTGAGCTGCAAATATTCTCCTTTATTAGGCTAGAATCCTAATTGTAGGTTAAAAACTTCAAAGTGCAGGAAAACTGCCAAAAGAACAAACTGGGATGTACCCTCAGGTGTGAATTAAAATCTGTATTTTGTAATAACGTTTTGGTAATAAAAAACAGGAGATGCCTTGCCTCCTCCTCCTGCCGTTTGTCACCCACCCCAAATTATAACGTTTCAAAGTGAGCACCCCATGGGACCTTTCTCACCACTCCAAACTGAGTTTCCTATGAGTTAACTTTTACAAATAACATGATTGCCACTGTAGATCACCTGAAATGTGTTCATTTTTCTCTTCCTTCCTTGCTCCCTTTTTCTTTTGTATCTTATCTCTGAGATGCCATTGCAAATGATAAATCTTATCACGCATTTTTGAAAAAGAAAAAAAAAGCAGGATGCAGTGTGTATTAAGTAAATAACCAAATAAAATGTAGGCCTGCATCTAGCCCCCAATTCAAGCTTCTTCCTGGAATGCTTCTCAATTACAAAGATAAGTATTATATTACAGGTAGAGCCATTATCTTTAGATAATCTTGCCAATGGCTAATGGTAATTTACAAGTGTGATTAATCTGTATAGACCCATTCTTGAAAATGTAACATTCAGGAAAGTATCATATATAAACATGAACAACTAATCTAAAGCAAACAACTGAACCATGCAGGTTAATAACTGCAGCGACAATTTATTTTTGGGTCTACAGTTTTTTTATTATAGAGTACTTCAGCAAAACAAACAGAAGTTTGTGGTTTTAACCCCTAGGAGTTATTTATTCATATCACGTATAATTAAAACAAGTGAAGAAATAGTGTTTGAAGCGCAGAAAAACATAACAAACAAAAATGTTTTACATCTGTTTCTCCAAAAATAGTATATCAATATTGTGAAAAATCAAGAGTACTAAATTTCAAAGTCTTCCGATCTGCATTAGTAGGAGAGCACATTTGCCTTAAAAAAAACCAAAAACAAATACCAGAACCACCCTGGGAGAATATACTGTTTATACAGAAAGCATCCTTTAAAAATCCAATACTTTATGTTGACGTGTTGTCATATATTCATTTGTGTGGAGTAAGGATCACTAAAACCTATTTAATCAGTTGTGAAAGAATTCCAGTTGTACCAGGAAACATCTGTTCCCATGCAATAAAAGCTGACTGGAAGCCAAATAGTTTGAAGGGCTTGTTATTGCCCAGATAACAATTGGTTCACAAATAAACAATGGAGAACAAACTGGCCTGGAATTACCATCTTGACAAATGCAGGCCACCTAACACAAATAAAAAGAATGTTATCTTTTATCAGTGCATTGACATCCAAGGCAAACACACACTTCTGTATCTATGTATGTATATGTGTGTGTGTATCTATGATATTTATAAAAATAATAAAGGCAGGAGATTATAACTCAAGGTGACAAACATACCTAATTCTCCTTCATCTTCCCATATGCCCCACAACAACAACTCTGTGAGTTGGATTAAGAGTGAGTGACTAGCCCAAAGTCACCCAGCTGGCTTTCATGCCCAAGGCAGGACTAGAACTCCCACCTTAACCACTAGACCAGAGTGAAGATAAAACCTCCCCGATGAGATTCTTTCAACGTCTACTGTATTACTTTATTTTTTGAAGGAAAAATTAGCTTCCTGAAAGATGGCAGAAACTAGGGATCAGAATTAAGTCAACTGAGCTAAGCAAAAATCTCTAAATTCAGAGGCCATAAACTCCTAGATCAGGGGTCCTCAACCTTGGCAACTTTAAGACTTGTGGACTTCAATTCCCAGAATTCCTCAGCCAGCAAAGCTGGCTGAGGAATTCTGGGAGTTGAAGTCCACAAGTCTTAAAATTGCCAAGGTTGAGGACCCTGTCCTAGATGCTGGAAAAGGTTGAAGAAGGAAATGCTGCCTCACTCTTCTGCTACAGCTACTTGAAGGCACTGACTACTGCCAAAAAGACTACCTGAGATTAGATGGGACCAGGCCTGATCCAACAAAGCTCCTTCATCTGAGAGCATTATTATCCTACTCTTCAGTCAAAAGGGCTGCCAGAGCAGCTTACGTGCAACCAATACAACGAGGCAGTTCCAGACTGCAGTGCACCCTGTAAGGTGTACTGCGCAAAAGGAAAATGGTGGGAAGGCAAACGTGAAGGAGATGGAGCTGGGCTTCCAGGACGCCTCCTGCTTGGAGCAAGTGAGCACCTTTCTTCTGCTGTTTTGTGATGAATCTTCCCCAAGGTATACAAATAAGATCAAATAAATACCCCCCTTTTTAGGAACTACATAATTAGCAGCGACTGAGAGTTGGGAGCACATGGGAGAAAGAGGCTGGAAATATATACCCAGTATCCCAAGCACTTGAGAGAGCAGAGATGGGAAAGGATATATATATATATATTTCAGCGCCAAAGACGGGGGTCGTCTTATGCACCGAGTCGTCTTATACGCCGGAAATACTGGTAGTTTCCGGCGTATAAGACGATGTTCTAGGAATGCGGCCCGGCTATAAAGACGGGGGTCGTCTTATATGCCGGGTCGCCTTGTACACCGGCATTTACGGTGTGTGTGTATGTGTGTGTGTGTGTGTGTGTATGTATATATATATATATTATATATATAGATATATATATATATATATATATATATATATATATATATATATATATATATATAATATAATATATATGTATGTAGGTCTTTGGTTGTTCGGGTTTTCTCCCGCGTAAAATTGGAAGTGTCTTGGCGACGTTTCGACGAAGTCCCATTCGTCATCTTCAGGCTGGTGTTTTCAGCTTCGTGCTTCGAGCAGCAATGTGTGGTCTTAGCTGTTTCTTCCTTTTAACTGCCAGTGGGGGTATGAACTGATTGGGTGGGAGCTTGGCTGTGTTCTGATTGGGTGGAGGTGTGTTCTGATTGGTTAGGGGCGTGGCTGTGCTCTGATTGGCTGGGGGGTTGGCTGTGCTCTGATTGGCTGGGGGGTTGGCTGTGCTCTGATTGGTTGTGCTCAGGTTAGTCTGAGTTGCAGAGGGATTCAAGATTTTGGGCTGCCCTGCCATTCCTTGGCTTCGCGTTCGTGGTCGTGCTCCTCTTCATGGAGGGTGTCAGTTTGCTTCATGTATGGATTGGGGGGGTTTAAAGTGGCTAATGATGCAGCTGTGGTCTGGCTTCTGGTTTGTGGTCGTGCCTCATAGTCAGTGTGGCTTTGGGTTTGTTTTTTGCGTGGATGTTTGGTGGTGACCTCCTGTGTGGTTTTTGTGAGTGTGGGTCTGGTATCATTTTTTGTGTTAGGGAGTCGTTTGTCAATGAGGGCGGGTTTCCAAATGGCTGGTAGGCGGGAGGTATCATCTCGCTTGTTCATGCTGTGTGGGCGTTTTTCTATCTCGATGGCTTCTCTGATTATTCTGTTATTAAAATGTTCACTTTTGGCAATGGTTCTGGTATTTTTAAAGTCAATTTCATGTCCTGTAGCTTTAAGTGTTGGACCAGATCCAAAAATAAAAGCCTCCCCCATTAGCGAGAGATCCAGCAAAGAATCATTCCCAGAGAGAAATCATCCAGATGCCCCAAACTCTATGGTCTCCCCAAGATACACAAAGGAAGGAACCCCACTCAGACCTATAGTCAGCTCCATAGGCTCACCTCTACAAAACCTAGCCAAATTTCTCGCCAAACAACTACAGCCCTATGCAGAATCCATCACCTCACACGTAAAAAACTCATTCCAGTTTATAGAGATCATAAAGAAACAAAACTTACAGCCCAGCGACCTACTAGTGAGCTTCGATGTCATATCCCTCTTCACCCAAGTGCCTATCAAAGAAGCCTTGACAGCTATCCAAAACAAATATAACCCCCCCAAACACATCTTAGATCTGACCAACCACTGCCTATCCAACACATACTTCATCTATAATGGGACAAAAATACAAACAAACAGAAGGAGCACCCATGGGATCACCCCTCTCACCTGTCATTGCCAACCTCTACATGGAACACTTTGAAACCCAAGCTCTAGAAAAATCTGATCACAAACCCAAACTCTGGCTCAGATACGTAGACGACACCTTCATAATCTAGCCACATGGGAAAGAAAAACTGGACAACTTCCTCACACACCTCAACAGCCTACACCCCAAAATACAGTTCACCATGGAAACAGAAGCTAACAACCAACTTCCCTTCCTGGATGTCTTAGTCTACAAGAAATCCAATGGCTCCCTAGGACACACCATCTACCAGAAGAAAACACACACAAACCGCTATCTGCACGCTCTCTCACACCACCACCCAGCACAGATCAACTCTGTAGCCAAGACACTCATCTCCAGAACAAAACGCTTAGCTGACGAACAACACCTAAAACCCGAACTACACACTCTCACCAATGTACTAACATCCAATGGATTCCATAGAAATAAGATTACAAACCTAATCCAAAAAGAAACCCCCACTAAAATCCAAGACAAAGAACAAGAAAACGGCAAAGCCATCCTCCCATACATAAAAGGCATCACAGACAGAATCAGTAAGATCCTCCATAAACACAACATCAAAACAGCATTCTGCACAAACAGAAAAATATCCACCATCCTTAGAAACCCCAAAGATAAAATTGAATTAGAAAATCAGGGAGTATACGAAATCCCATGCACCACTTGTCCCACCACATACATCGGACAAACCAACAGAAGAATAAGTGCACGCATTGAAGAACATAAGAACTCAATCAAAAAAGAGGAACCAACATCTTCCCTGGTCCAACACCTTAAAGCTACAGGACATGAAATTGACTTTAAAAATACCAGAACCATTGCCAAAAGTGAACATTTTAATAACAGAATAATCAGAGAAGCCATCGAGATAGAAAAACGCCCACACAGCATGAACAAGCGAGATGATACCTCCCGCCTACCAGCCATTTGGAAACCCGCCCTCATTGACAAACGACTCCCTAACACAAAAAATGATACCAGACCCACACTCACAAAAACCACACAGGAGGTCACCACCAAACATCCACGCAAAAAACAAACCCAAAGCCACACTGACTATGAGGCACGACCACAAACCAGAAGCCAGACCACAGCTGCATCATTAGCCACTTTAAACCCCCCCCAATCCATACATGAAGCAAACTGACACCCTCCATGAAGAGGAAGCACGACCACGAACGCGAAGCCAAGGAATGGCAGGGCAGCCCAAAATCTTGAATCCCTCTGCAACTCAGAATAACCTGAGCACAACCAAACAGAACACTCCCCCAGCCAATCAGAGCACAGCCAACCCCCCAGCCAATCAGAGCACAGCCAACCCCCAGACAATCAGAGCACAGCCACGCCCCTAACCAATCAGAACACACCTCCACCCAATCAGAACACAGCCAAGCTCCCACCCACTCAGTTCATACCTCCACTGGCAGTTAAAAGGAAGAAACAGCCAAGACCACACACTGCTGCTCGAGGCACGAAGCTGAAAGCACCAGCCTGAAGATGACGAATGGGACTTCGTCGAAACGTCGCCAAGACACTTCCAATTTTACGCGGGAGAAAACCCGAACAACCAAAGACCTACATACAAATACCCGCGAAAACCTCAGAAAACAATAT
>NW_024096679.1:600000-795000 GCF_016545835.1 Crotalus tigris
AATTGATTGATTGAACTTTTTAGTCCCACCCAGTCTGCCGTTACCACCGCAACCATGCCCCCCAATGGGCCACACCCAGCCAATGGGCCACATCCACCCGGCACCCGATGATGCATAACTGGGTTTTGGGTTGCAGTTTGGGCACTCGGTCTGGTTGTTCGGGTTTTCTCCCGCGTAAAATTGGAAGTGTCTTGGCGACGTTTCGACGAAGTCCCATTCGTCATCTTCAGGCTGGTGTTTTCAGCTTCGTGCTTTGAGCAGCAATGTGTGGTCTTAGCTGTTTCTTCCTTTTAACTGCCAGTGGGGGTATGAACTGATTGGGTGGGAGCTTGGCTGTGTTCTGATTGGGTGGAGGTGTGTTCTGAATGGTTAGGGGCTTGGCTGTGCTCTGATTGGCTGGGGGAGTGTTCTGTTTGGTTGTGCTCAGGTTAGTCTGAGTTGCAGAGGGGTTTAAGATTTTGGGCTGCCTTGCTATTTTCTGGCTTCGCGTTCGTGGTCGTGCCTCCTCTTCATGGAGGGTGTCAGTTTGCTTCATGTATGGATTGGAGGGGTTTAAAGTGGCTAATGATGCAGCTGTGGTCTGGCTTCTGGTTTGTGGTCGTGCCTCGTCATCGGTGTGGCTTTGGGTTTGTTTTTTGCGTGGATGTGTGGTGGTGACCTCCTGTGTGGTTTTTGTGAGTGTGGGTCTGGTATCATTTTTTGTGTTAGGAAGTCGTTTGTCAATAAGGGCGGGTTTCCAAATGGCTGGTAGGCGGGAGGTATCATCTCGCTTGTTCATGCTGTGTGGGCGTTTTTCTATCTCGATGGCTTCTCTGATTATTCTGTTATTAAAATGTTCACTTTTGGCAATGGTTCTGGTATTTTTAAAGTCAATTTCATGTCCTGTGGCTTTAAGGTGTTGGACCAGGGAAGATGTTGGTTCCTCTTTTTTGACTGAGTTCTTATGTTCTTCAATGCGTGCACTTATTCTTCTGTTGGTTTGTCCGATGTATGTGGTGGGACAAGTGGTGCATGGGATTTCGTATACTCCTTGATTTTCTAATTCAATTTTATCTTTGGGGTTTCTAAGGATGGTGGATATTTTTCTGTTTGTGCAGAATGCTGTTTTGATGTTGTGTTTATGGAGGATCTTACTGATTCTGTCTGTGGTGCCTTTTATGTATGGGAGGAGGGCTTTGCCGTTTTCTTGTTCTTTGTCTTGGATTTTAGTGGGGGTTTCTTTTTGGATTAGGTTTGTAATCTTATTTCTATGGAATCCATTGGATGTTAGTACATTGGTGAGAGTGTGTAGTTCGGGTTTTAGGTGTTGTTCGTCAGCTAAGCGTTTTGTTCTGGAGATGAGTGTCTTGGCTACAGAGTTGATCTGTGCTGGGTGATACCAGACCCACACTCACAAAAACCACACAGGATGTCACCACCACACATCCACGCAAAAAACAAACCCAAAGCCACACCGATGACGAGGCACGACCACAAACCAGAAGCCAGACCACAGCTGCATCATTAGCCACTTTAAACCCCTCCAATCCATACATGAAGCAAACTGACACCCTCCATGAAGAGGAGGCACGACCACGAACACGAAGCCAGAAAATAGCAAGGCAGCCCAAAATCTTAAACCCCTCTGCAACTCAGACTAACCTGAGCACAACCAAACAGAACACTCCCCCAGCCAATCAGAGCACAGCCAAGCCCCTAACCATTCAGAACACACCTCCACCCAATCAGAACACAGCCAAGCTCCCACCCAATCAGTTCATACCCCCACTGGCAGTTAAAAGGAAGAAACAGCTAAGACCACACATTGCTGCTCAAAGCACGAAGCTGAAAACACCAGCCTGAAGATGACGAATGGGACTTCGTCGAAACGTCGCCAAGACACTTCCAATTTTACGCGGGAGAAAACCCGAACAACCAAAGACCTACATACAAATACCCGCGAAAACCTCAGAAAACAATATATATAATTTTTTACAATAACAATCTTTAGAGCTTGGTAAAAAACGTGTTGTCTCAATTCATATATTTAACAACAATCAATAATAGTTAATTTCTATGATTCCATAGTCAACATACTAACTAGTGATACATTTCTTTGATCTTCTCTTCTTCCAATAGTATTTTCCTTTTACCAACATTGAGTGAATACAATTCTTAATACTTTCAATACATACAAAGTTAAATATAAATATTTTTGTAGTATTTATAAAAATAACATTAACATCAGTGTATAATATTTTTTATAATCAGCTTATGTTTCAATTGTATTTTTGAAAAGTTATTTTATTAAATCACTATAAGTCCTGTTTTCAAAGTTCTTATTTGAGCTTAATTTCCCCACAATATTCAAAACATTCTTGTCAATTATAATTTTCTTAAAATGAATTACATTTAAGTGTCTGGACAACACAAGCCACTTAGGGTCCCCTGGCAGGATGAAATCAGCCATGCGGTGCGGAGTCCCACAATCCCTCTGCAGCATTGCTATGATGCAAAACTGGAAATTCCATACTCCTTATTGATCCTAAAAAATCTCTTAAATGAGAGTCCTGGTTTTATATTTATTTATAATATTTTAATAGAGGGTGAAGCATCATTTTATTTGTGAAGTGTTTTTTTAATTGAATTAAAGTATTTTATGACCTCTTTACATTTCAGAAATTCCCTGTCGGGTTTTCAATAACAAATAATGTCTTGAATTAACTAATAATAATAACAACAAGAAGATTCTTTCCTAAAGCTTTTAGAATTACAAATCCCAAAGACCTCAGTTTGCTTACTTCCTATTATGCTTGAAAAGGTGTATTGTATATATATTTTTCCCACAGTTTGATACAACAGCAACAGCAGTTATCATGACAAGGCTAAGTACAAGAGACAAGTATGTTCATATGTTAAATGGTGCAGATACAATAGAAAGCAGGTAACTAAAATTATTTTTAATATGTAGCTAGAAATGCTGTCCATATTTGTTTGATTATTGCTAAAAATGTTTCTCTAGGTCTGTGGTTCTCAACCTGTTTAATGCCGCGACCCCCAGCCGGTCGTAAGCCGAGGACTACTCAACTGGTCGTAAGTCGAGGACTACTCAATTGGTGCAGCACTGTTTGCAGAATGGGACTTTTGGCAGGCTCAGCAGAGCAGAGACAGCCTGGACAATTCCTATTGGCTTTTGAAAGCCAATAGAATTAGACTCTATTCAAGAGAGTCTATTCTATTGGCTTTCAAAAGCCAATAGAATAAAAGGGAGTAGCACAGCTAAGGAAAAGGGGAAAAAAATGGCGGACTGTGTTGTTTGGCGACGCCCATGAAATGGTCATTCGACCCCAAATGGGGTCCCGACCCACAGGTTGAGAACCACTGCTCTAGGTAGTGCAACTAGGCAAATCCAAATTTAAACTTGGATTGTTTCATATTTGATTTCATATTCAGAACTACTGTCTCAAGCTTCTATCATTTGAATAAAATGTTCAGTGTACTTGAGGTATTTTAAGATTTGCTTCTGAGTTTGAAAATTTCAGCTAGAGAATTCAAGATCCTTAGAAGAAATCAGACTGTAGTAGGCCTATGCTGAAGGCTGTCAGGTTTTGTTGTTTTTTCCTTTGGATGACATAAAAATGTCTTTATAAAGAAATGAAATCAACTATTTACATCTTAATATTTAATATTACTTAATTAAATGTATTATTCTTTTAAATATTTATATTTAAGGGGTTCAGCCCTAGATTCCAAATCACTAGTTCTCTAGTCTATTTAAGAATAAACTGGGTTGGTAATAATATATATATATTTATGCATTTAATTTGTATCTTATTTTTTTCATTTTCTCTCTCTTTTTATATTAGTTTGCACAAACATCTAATTGAGCACTTAAATGCTGAAATAGTGCTTCACACCATCACTGATGTGAACATAGCTTTAGAATGGGTGAAATCAACTTTCCTCTATATCAGAGCTTTGAAGAATCCAACTTATTATGGTAGGTGGCACTTAAAATTTGTGAATTGAAATAGACAATTAAAAACTGATGTGATAATTTCTTATGATAAAACAGTTTTCTGTTGAGAAATAATTTATAGAAAACATTAAAGATATTTCTTATACATTTCCCTTTTCAGTACAAGTCTAGACGATCAGAATATGTAGTCTCTTATTGCAGGGCTTTTCAACCAGTGGTACGGGTACCACCTATGGTACATTGGCACCTGGCAGGTGGTACGCGACCATTCTAGAAAAGTGGTAGCGGGGGAGGGAAATGAGCTGAACCGGTGGCAGCACCGCACAAGCCTGAGCAAGAGATGGCTGGGGCTGCAGGGCTGTCAGGGCTCAGCAGAAGCACCAGGATCAGTGCCACTTTCCAGCTGATCGGCGCTTTTTCAGGGCTGCCAGGGCTCAGCGAAAGCGCCAGGATGAGCGCCAGGTACCAGCTGGAGCTCGGCGCTGATCCTGGCCCTTCTGCTGAGTTCAGAAGAAGCGCCAATTAGCTGGAATGTTGTGGCATCTCCAGGGTCTTGTGATTTACATTCAGATGCTTGGTAACTGATTCATATTTATGATGGTCACAGTGTCCCAGGGTCATGTGAAGTGACCAAAACCTGCTGCAACCACCCAGCAGACAGGAGGGGGAATAAAAACCAAACACCCCCCACCTCACCCCCACTGCCAATCCTCAACAGAAATGCTCACAACAATGAAAACCTCAGACAGGAGGAAGAGCACCGTTGGGCGGGCAGGCAGGTGTCTTGCTCAGCTGTGGCTTGGGGAGCACTTTTTTCAATGCCATTGTAATTTTCAACAGTCACTAAGCGAACTGTTGTAAGTCGAGGACTACCTGTATTTTATCACTTTTTCCTTTTTTTTTTTTTGGTCATCAAGTTTTTGACACCTTGTTAGGCGACTGGTGGTATTCGGATGTTGTCATATCCTAAAAGTGTTACAATGGGTGAAAAGGTTGAAAATCTCTGTCTTATTGCTTATGTTCATCTTGAACATTCTTGAGCAAGCTGGGAACTGAGGAAAACTTTCCAGGAAAAAAAAAATCCCCAATGCATCCCTATGGGAGATTCAGTTGGGTGATAGTTTTTAGTACCTCCATTCTAAACTCCCCTCTCTCATTCTTCTTAATCATATGACCAAGAGCAAAGAGTGGACAGCCTGCCTTGTCCATTTCAGTGCATACTTATATACATACACATAGATGCAACATATTATTTTATTACATACACAGATGAAAATATAGATGCCTCCAACACTTAGTAAAAGTGTTTGGAAAAATTACTGAAGCCCAGTCAAGTAATGTACATTTTCCTTACATTATCTGTAGCTATGTACGTAATTCAAAACAGATTTGGCAAAATCTTTTATGAATATTGAACCTCTTTTGTATTTTGATGTATCTTTTGCTTACTAACTATTTCATAGTCTGTAAAGTGCTTGATAAATTATCATCCTGGATTACAAATTAGAATTTTTATCAAGCTTATAAATGGTATGCTTGGATTTAAGCAGTCAAAATGGAAAGTTAAAATTATACTGGAGAACTGGAAACAGAAAATTAGTCTGGGATATTGTAGCTGAAGCTCCTATTTCTTCTTGTTCCGTATATAGACTTGAGGATACTTAGACTTCTAACAGCTTTTTGCAGATTCATATTGCAATTTCTTTTGTAAAAGTCTGATAACTGTTTCTCTGCAATATTTCAGAATATTAAAATGTCAGTAGCATATTGGAATGTGATACAGATAGTATTTTGTTCCCTACAGTAAGTATTAGGTTGCCTGCTTTTGAAAAAGATGAATTCACTTTCTTGAATGCTGTATAATCTTTCTAAAGTTTTCAGCTAAATAAGCTTGTTTTTATAGAGGATCAAATGAGAACATTAAAATTCATACACTATTTTATATCAAGTGAATGCAGATCTATTTTCCCCAAAGGCAGAATTTCTGTTTCTTCACTGATCCTTCTTGCTGTCATCACCACAGCATAAGGCATTCTGCAGAGTTCAGCACAGTAGGATCTCTCTGTATATGGAACAGCTGCTTTTTAGAACTGTGAAAGAAAGGGGGGAGAGAAAAAGTGGTAAATGAAATACTTACTTTCTTGAAATGCCCTTAAATGATAACAGTTAGGACATTTAGCACCTTTCTCTACATCTGTTTTCACACTGATTTTGTATATATGTGTGTATGTGTGAGAGAAAGAGCAAGAGAGAAAGTAAGAGAGAGATGAAAGCACGTATAAAATCTTTGTAGTAGTCACTGCAAAATTATTCACAAAAATAAGTATTTTTTTTAAAAAAAATAAAGGTCTATATTTGTTACCACAAATATAATGGAACAAATGTTAATGTTTGAATGCTGTCTTGCTTTTTCTGTAATAAACTGAGTTTTTAAAAAATAGAAATAGAAAATAGGGAAAATGTCAAATGCTGAAAGCATTTTGAACTATGAAAACTGAATATTATTTTCTAAGCCATTTTTATTTCTAGAACAGATTATTTTGTTGTTTCATGAATAATGAACAAATATTTATATGTGCAATTAGAATGCTTGTGTTAAAGGAGGAAAGGAGAAATTCAGAGCTCTAAGAAGAGGATGTTCAATTCCTAAGATGAAGCACTATGACAGATTGTTATATGTGAGAACAACAAGCAGCAGTTACTTTAGTTCACAGGTTGGCAACCTGCGGCTCCAGAGCCACATGTGGCTCTTTGAGCCTTCCCCTGCGGCTCCCAGCCTCCTTTGCCATTTGCAGAGAGAGACAGAGAGAGGCACTTGCGCTTCCCTGCTTTTCTCTCTCTCTCTCTCTCTCTCTCTGTAAAAAAGAATGGACTCATGGTGTTCTCCGATGAGCTGCAAAGCTTATTGGGCGGGGCTCCTCCCTTTGCTGCGTCTCTGCAGGCAGGAAACAGGAAGCAGGAAGGGCAGGAGAGAGCTAGATAGCCCAGCTAGGAATTCTGGGAGTTGAAGTCCATGAGTCATAAAAGAGCCAAGGTTGCCTACCCCTGAGCTTGTTGGAGAACAACTTGAAGCCAGCTTGCCAGGTGAGCAGAAGATCGGAGAGAGGGGAGAGAGAGAGAGAGAGAGAGAGAGAGAGAGAGAGAGAGAGAGAGAGAGAGAGAGAGAGAGAAAGAGAGAGAGAAAGAGAGAGAGAAAGAGAGAGGGAGGGAGAGGAAAAACCCTTTTGATATCTAAAATGAAGATAACACTGCATATATCCTTTTTTCACCTTTATGATATAGATAGATAGACAGACAGACAGATAGACAGACAGACAGACAGACAGATAAATAGATATAGATAGATATAGGTATATAGATATAGATATATAGATATCAAAAGGGTTTTGCGGCTCCCAGTGTTTTGTTTTCAGTGGGAAACTGGTCCAAGTGGCTCTTTGAGTGTTTTGGGTTGCCTACCCCTGCTTTAGTTCTACAAGCCAGTTTCAAGGAAAATTTGAAATTTCTGGTATATCTAGATCAGGGGTATCAAACATGCAACGTCATGTGATGTGTCATGACGTTTCACAACTTTTTTCCATTGCCGGCAATGGGGTGGGCACAGTTTCGGCATGACGCATCCGGCCCTTGGGCCGGCATTTGACACCTCTGATCTAGATCACTAGCTGACCACTTATGGACTATAGCATGAATTTATGTGTTGATACATTCTAAAATATAGTGTATGATGTATAGTTCTTCTTATCCACTGTTCCTTCTATATTGGAAGGACAACAATATGTGTAGCAATGTACCAGCAGGTACTGGAAATCTGTTCCAGAAGTTGGAAATTGCACAAGAAGAGATGGTACATGTGTATGTATATAAAAGAGATACATACATACATACATACATACATACTTTTTTAATTTACTTGTGGCTGATGACAATGATTAAATAAATAAAAGCCCAAACTGTATAATGTGGGGGGGGGGGTTTGTTTAAACTTGAATAATTTTAAAGGTCAAATTAATAAATAATTTATAAATCTCTTTAGGCATCCTTTTGTGTCCCATAATAAATTGTGTGCTTAATATACAAATCTGTTGATTGCAAAACTTTGCATAGGTTTCTATAACAAAGGAACTGCACATTATTCTTTTACAAATTAAGTATTAATAATCAAATATATTCTTTTAATCAAGGGTTTTCAGCTGGACTTGACAGAAATGGGATTGAAGCAAAATTACAAGGTCAGATTTCTTGAAAACGCAAAGAACAACGTATTTAAATAGGCTTTAATTTGATATTTAAATTTGTTTGCTCATTTTGCTTCGCATCCTAGTACTAGTTCTGCTAATTCTTTTGTTTATCCTCTTAGCTCCTGTTGATCCCTTAGAGATTATTGGACCACAATGAAGTGGCTTTCTTTTTCCCTCTAGCCCAGAGGCAGATAGCTCTGCTCTTACCACCAACTCTAGAATTCTTTTCCCTTCACCTAGAATTTCTGCCTTTCTGAATAAAGCAAACCTATTTCTCTGCCCCCAAAGATGTTTTGGTTCCAAGCCATATCTACTTTCACTTCCAATCCCAAAGTTCACGTCTACTTTTACCGATATTGTGCTTCCTTCCACTTCAGCATTACTTAGTTTCCTAAGTAATGGGATCTACTCATTAGGCATATGTGGTCATTTTCAGTCTATCTTGCTTACATCTTCTCCCTCTTGCATCTTCCTTTTTGGTCTTTTCCCAGAAGAGCTTTTTTCCTTCCCTTTCAGCCATGCAGTTTCCCTTTTGTCCCAAAACAAAGCCTTTTCCCAAACAAAGGTGGATCTGAAAAGAACCTTCTCCGCAACTCCCTACTTTTATGTGAGGCTAAGATTTTAAACTCATCAAGAAAACCCTTTATTTTATCTGGGCAAGTGTAAACTTGTTTTTCTTGTTTGGTCACATGTTCATAGCTATTACATAGATATTTAAGGAGTTGGTTTTATGTCTGGGAAACAGGGTGAGTGAATGTGGGGAATAGAAGTGCTTGCCTTGCCTGAGTTGAACCAGGGTTTGTCTGTTCACAGCAGATAGATAAATGTTCTTCTGCTTTTTCTACCTGCAAAAATGATTTTTTTTCCCTGCCTGTCAAAAATTATCACTTCAATTTGGACAGAACTGTGTTTGAAGAATTTGAATGATTTGTCCTCGCTTGATTTGATCAAAATGGATGATAATCTCTATTTCAAAACCACAGGTAATATTACATAATCTCTATTATCTGAATGTTCGGAATTTATTTTTTAATATTTCAAATGTTTTGGGGGGCTTGCATTGTTCTCATAAAAGCTGTGCCCTAGGGCAATCTGCAATTGCAAGACTTCATACATCTCACAAGTCTCTGTTATGTATCCATTTGTTTCTTTCCATAATGACTGAAAATGGATAATGTAGTTTTTATCATTCTCAGTAAACACCTGAAAATTGAAATATCAGCCATAAAATAAGCATAACAGTATTTTTTAAAAAAATCCAATAGAAAATAAAATCAGGACAAAATATGTTAGCCACATTTATAGTGTCATAGTTCTGCCTACCCATATCATGGCACTACTCACTGCAACTCTCAGGTCTCAGAAAAGTGTTAACTGTGACCAATTCCTGTTACAAACTTTGTTCCTCCTTTCCTTAGAGCATTCCATAAATTAAGGGCAGCTTCTTGATAAGATATATGTATTATTAGATTGAGCTAGGAAAATTGGTAAGGGCTGCAGAAACTTGAGACTTTAAGTCACTGTCACATATGTATGAAAGAGTAGTAGCTAGACTCATCTTCCTGTGGAAAACTCCCACTGATATTATTCACATTTCTTCTGAGGATCATGGAATTCAACCAGAAAATTAACCAATGGACAACCAAAAGAACACGACAATCTTTTTCAGATTTGTAGAAAAGCAGGATTATAAGGCCAATAAAAAATAATGGGGGCAATATTTCTCAAAGTTCTGTGGGATTGTTCTCAGTTCTGGGAGTGTGGAAAACTCATGAATATTTTTTGAATGTGTGTATAGTCTTAAATAGTAATAACATTTTCTCTTTGAAATGGTATACTGAACATGTTGTAATTAGATAGGCCAGTGAATAGATTAAAACATATTTTGTTGTTAAATCTAATTTTTGATATGTTCCTATTCTATAAAGATAAGTGACCAACCGTCCTCCTTTAGGGAGGACAGTCCTCCTTTTGTAAGTTCTGTCCTCCCTCAAAAAGTGTCCTCCTTCATGTCCTCCTTTTTGATATTTGAAGACTAATCTGCAGGGCTTTTTTTCCCCCTCATAGAACGCTCAGAACGGCATTCTGGCATCTTTTTTTGATGTGTTTTTTTTTCAACTTTTGCATGAGCTGTGCTACTCCCACTATTGGCTTTCGAAAGCCAATGGGAATTGCTGCTGAGCGTGCCAAAACACCCGGCTGGCAAACTTTGCACATGCAAGTTGTCTGTATTATTGTTGCAATGAATAAAATGTTTCTTTTATTTATGATATTTTTTTCTTCAATTTATTTTTGTCCTCCTTTTCATTGTAAAAAAGTTGGTCACCTTAATAAAGATGAGTAGCTAAAAATAATTCAAAGTCCTTTGAGTTAAAATCAATGTCACAAAATAATAAGAGTTGGAAGTTCCCTTTAGATCATTGAGCCAAATATTGTACTCAATGCAAGAATCTAAATTGAAACATCCCAAACTGATGGTTGTCTAGCCAATCCAGTGAAGAGGAACCTCCCACTTCCCTAGATAATTGGTTCCAAAGAAGAACTTACTATTAAAAAAGGGTTTTCCTAACATATGTGTTCGTGTAATTTAAAGCTATTATTCAACTATTAAAAATTGCCTTTTATATTTCACTTATTAAAAATATTTAATTGTTTTATATACTTATTTTTTTCTACAGAAACTGGACGACAGATGGCTTGGTATTATATTGCATTTGATACTGTAAAAAAGTGTTTCATGATTAATGGAACAGTAACTTTATCTGAACTGGTAATGTTATTATTGATATGAAGAATTAATATTCTTACAAAGCTGAAAACTCATTTACTGTTTCAGATTTTTGAAAGTTGTTTTTTATTGAAACTTTACATAATTTATGCCATTTGGCTTAGATCTGTGATCAGAGTTGTGAGCTGGAGAAGAAATTACTTGTACTTCATTAATTATTGTGCAAGCTACTAGAAGAATTTGTATAGTACAGTTATATACAATTATCAGGAATGGCATTAAACTCTAATGCAAAGTTATTGGAAAACAATCTGTTTAACTTGAAAATAACATTTGTGGAACTGGATCACCAGTTCTCTTTGGCTCACAAGAATGGTCTATTTAAAGCAGGGGTCCCCAGCCCCTGGACTACTGGGCTGTGGCCTATTTGGAATCAGGCCCTACGAGCTATGGGCACATGCGCATGCAGCTCGACTTGCACAAGTGGCAGGCCGGCACGCATGCACACGTGCACACAGCTCAACTTGTGCAAGTTGAACTGTGCACACATGCATGTGAACACCAACCTGTCACTCACACAAGTTACTCGCACCAACCTGTGCGTGTATGTGTGTGCACATTGGCCCACCACTCAAAGCCCGATTCCCCTCTATCCCTCCGTGGGCCATCAAGCCATAAAGGTTTAAAGAAGACCACGTTACATTACACCACATTACCAAATCATTATTTCTCACTAGTAAGATTTCAGAAGTTTGTAATTGCTTGCTTCCTAGGGCTGAAAGAGAGTGATTGGCCCAAGGGAACCCAGGTGGCTTTGTGCCTAAGGTGGGATTGGACCTCATGGTCTCTTGAATTTTATCCTGGTGCCTTAACTACTGACCAACTTGGCTTTCATATTAAAGTACTGTAATATTTTTTCTAAAATTCTTGCTGCAGATGTCAAATCTTATTACATTTTAGACTTTTAACATTTTAGACTTTAAATAAATAACTAATACTGAGTGCATACAACTTTTCATCTTTCTTTTTGCCTTTATTACTTATATTATTTGTATACATTTATTGTGGTTCAGCTTTAGTACAGTATTTAGTACAGAATAGCTAAAGTGGATGTTACAGATCTAAGGTCAATATATTGTTGCCTACGTTTATTTTTTACTCTTTTTATATGCTATTAGCTGCTCAGAGTTACTGTGATAAGTTGGGGGGGGTCATACATACTGAGTAAATGAATAAATAATCTAATCCATTTTTAAGGTCAATCTGGACAAAATGAACCCAATCTGTCCACAATTTCTAAATTAAAAATTAATTTTCTAAAAAATTGGGAGACGTTATCTGTTTTGCTTAGGCAATTTACTTATCCTGTGGAGCAATTAAATCTCACTTTGCCTTGAAATGTCACACATAATTTTCCCTGTATTTGGATAATATTTGGACTAAAAACCTAATGAAAGAAATATGAAAAAGCCATTAATCTGGTTTTATGACAGAGTTTTTGTGCTGAAACATATTATTTGAGAACCACAGCAATACATGAAACAATAAATGTAAGCAGGATATTTAAACTGTTTTATTTTTTAATGATTATATAACATAGAAAGGCAAAACAGACAAATATTTTTCATTGCTTTTCTTGTTTGTCTATAGTGGGTTTTTCCCCCATTATTAGACTATTTGAGATATGATTTGGCAAGTTTGTCTGTGCATGAGAATTTGAACAATATTCACTGAATTGTGAATTTTGGCATTTGTATGATAGCAATGAGATTATGTATCAATGAAATTTAGTTCCCATTTAATTTTGAATGTATTTGATGTTACATAAATAAACATGGGTTCATTATAATGCTCTGCCAACTGTCGCTGTATGATATTATCCTGATTTTCAGAAGTGTCAGTCATATTTTGTCAGTCTGTTTATAGAAAAAATTAAAAGTATTCAATGAAATGCAGTAATGAGATAAATTAATATGTAAAGCCAGGTTTTATCCTTACTGTACAATTATGGTAAATATGGACCAATCAAATTTTATTTATTTATACAATTTATATGACCTCCCATCTCACTGCAGCGACTCTAGGTAGTATACAAAGTTAAAAGCAATAATTTAAGCAACTTAAACCATAAATGCCTGAGGTCATGAACAGTTATTACAACTCATAATAGAACAACAGTAGTTGTCAGAGCTTGTTTAACCTCCTGCCTCAAATGCATGGGATACTTTTAAAAGCAGATTCTTTGTTTTTTAGGGTGTTACATACTTGTGTAGGGATTCTGTTAAATGTACCAATATGTGGTATCTTGATATTTACAATTTGGATAAAGTTAAGAAATGAATAATAAAACAATAGCAGCAATGTAAGCAACATATTTTATTCTCAAAATTTGGTTCGTAAATTTCTCAGTACTCAGCACTAACCCGTTACACGAATGTATTGTTTTTCCTCCTCCTGCTGCTTATTACTGTCCAGCTATATTCCAGGAAAAACTACAGATTATTCTACTAGGCTTGGTAATAAAAACAACATTATCCAATGTATGTCTGTTCAAAAGTAAATTCTACTAAGATCAATGCATTCTGTTTTCACGCAAATATGGATAAGCTAAATAATCATATAAAAATAACAACCACAAATAAAAACAAACTAAATAATACCTCCATCAAGTCTTGTGAACTATTAAAACTGAATTGCCAGAGATAATTCTGAACCTATTTCTCTCAATTCCATCCAAGTAATTAGATAATTTTTAAAGTAAGTGCTTAAATATATATATTGAAATAAATAGAACAAAAATAGAACAAAATTAATGAAAGAAACTATTGCAGGTTGTATTGATATCTGGTTGCAGTGAATTTTCAGACATCAAATTAAGAACAAATGAGAAAAAAGTACTGAATTCCTTGAACAAAGATAAAAAGTGGATGAATATAAGGTACAAATTTAAAATTATTTTTGACTAAGGAGTAATTTTAATTACAGCAACATTTTTGTTTTCTGCATAGTGTATGTGCTTAAAATCTATGCGCTAAGTTATTATAAATTGTGTCCTACTTACAATTAATTCTATTTCATATTGGAAATTTCAATGCTTGGGCAAAGATGTTCCTGGCTATGTCCTTTACCTGCTGTTCCAGCAAGAGCCCCAAAATTCAAAAGGACTTCCAGATTGCAAACTTGCTGTTCTTGGGGAAACACAATCTCATCAAGAATCTATTATGGTATTTTTGGGGGGATTAGTAGGCTTTAACCCAAACTTGCTTGGATTGAGTCTGAACCTGTTTCTCCCCTTCTAAGTTTCCAAACACCAGGTCATAACTTCTACCAGATCTCCTATTTGCTAGACGATGCAGCTTTGTATCATTCACATGTTGATATCGTCTCACTGTGAACTGAAAGATAATCTCTGCCAGCAGCTTTGCATGAATATTAAATAAGATTAAGAAAAAACTGAGCTCTGGGATACTTCATACTGGAGGGACCAACCTGTTGCTTCCAACACAAAATGGGACCTACCTACTCAGCAAGGGATAGAAATGCTGTTATACTGTGCCTTCAAACCCATACAAATTGTCCAGAAGGATACTATGATTAACACCACTGAACCACTGAAGATTCAATTGGCAATGATGGTTACTCTCTTCCCCTCCCAATGAACCGACTTCCTCCAGTCCACAAAATTGTTTTGTGTAACATTACAAGATGATATATCTGTCATCTAAAGATTCTTTCTATCCAGCTTCCAACTCAGAATGAGTAAGAACAGTTTTATACACAAATTGCTCAACAAAAGAATAACAAAAAATTTTAATAGCTTGGTCTTATGGCCAGTAGGAGCCAGAACATTTTAAACAGTGCACCTGACTTAGAGATGCAATAAAGTAGATCAGCAAGCCTGCTCTGCTGAATGTATTATGAAAGAGTAAGCTCAAGTGTCCAGTTGTACTCACCATTAGGAAATGTCCAAACATCTCTTTACTTGTTTTTGAGATCTCTCAAAAAATGAGGAGCTCACTGGGATCAGTGTGTGGGGAGCCACACCCCTTCGAGCTTTCAGTGTTAAAATGTGCACATTTGAAGCCATAAAGTATGGAGAAATTTTATTTCCCCGGAGATTGGCAAACCCCATCTCAAGTCCACATGGCCGAAACTGAATAGATTAATTCAAGAGCATCTGGAGGGCCACAAGTCCAATAACCCTGCTCTGAAACTATAACTCTATAGTAATATAGTTCTTAAATAAATCTTACTGAACTCTTGTTTATATGTATGATACTGCTATATCATTTTGATAATGGGAAATGCATCTCATTTTATGTTCTAAATTAATGCCATTTATTTAGCACGTAAATAAAAACATGTATATTTTATGTACAGATATCCAATGGAAGGAAAAATAAAAACAAGAGAAATGAAAGTAAACTGGTAATTATTTTATGCAATATATTATTATTGTTTTAAAATAGTAATAAGGATTATTGATGAATTATTGTATGGTATTTTCTTATACTCCATCCTCTCTAGATTTTATCTAGAGCCGTGGTGGCTCTAGCGGTTACAATGCAGTACTGCAGGCTTATTCTCCTGACTGCTGGCTGCCAGCAGTTTGGCAGTTCAAGTCTCACCGGCTCAAGGTTGACTCAGCCTTGCATCCTTCTGGGGTTGGTAAAATGAGGACCCAGATTGTTGGGGGCAATAGGCTTACTCTGTAAACTGCTTAGAGAGGGCTGTAAAGCACTGTGAAGCGATATATAAGTCTAAGTGCTATTGCTATTGAGCTTGTTTTTTAAAAATCAGTGGATTTACTGTTTATAATATTTACATATTGGTGTTTTCAATAATTTATAACTTCTTTTTCAGTCTTATTCAGGCACAGTTAGGATGCATTCCCATCCAAGATTTCACCTTGACGCAAGATATAGGAAACATTTTTAGAAATGGCATAAGACTTACAAAATGTATGGTAAAATTTAAAATGACTATTTTTATTACATATTTGTGTACAGCTAATTCTTGTTTAGTGACCAAAAATGGAACTGGCAACTCAGTTAAAACAGTGCAATTTTACAATGTTCAGCTTTCCTTTGCTTTACAGATCTGCAAAGACTGGACACAAAGTTATTTTTGTAATCACCATCATAACTGGAGACGGTCACTAAATGAGTCTGTCACTAATTTAAATTTCTAGAGTCATTCATTTTCTAATAAGTCTGAGTGATTTATAAAAGTAAAAAAGAAAAGCAATGTATTTTAAATAATAATAATAAGCTTACATCCTGTGACGATATCTGTAATACCATCAAATATCTAAATTTGCCTATTCCAGGTCCTTGAAAAGAATTCAGTAGGTAGACAAAAATGTCAAATCCAGTCTGAACATCTGGCTTACTATGCAATGAACCATATAATGTAATAATGATTATACAGTATACCCTAGCATGTATTTTTTTCTATCTCTTTCTGTTTTTTACACTTGTTTCTTTTCTTGTGTAGGGTTATCTGAATTTCTGGCTACCCGTCAAAACAACTTTATTGTATTACTAAACGCTTTGATTTTAGCAAAGTGCTTCAGATGTAGACTTTGGGAAAATTCACTCTATATATCCAAGCAGCTAGAAAAAATTGGTAGGTACCATAAAAATTATTCTACCTTTCAACTTAGGATACAATACAAACGTTGACCATTTTTCTATTTAGGGTAAAGTCCAATCATTTCAATCTCATCACTTGTGAAAATATTCAGAATCCATGCATATTTCTTAGACTTTTCTTAGTTTAATTAATATGCTGCTTAGCTTTACAAAAGGAAGTGGCAACAGTGATGAGAATTTTGTACAGTAGTATGTTATACATTAGAAGTACAAACTGCAAAATAATATTGAGGATGATTCCTAGATTTTCTATTGTATTTTTAAATATTAGATTTAAAATAATTACAGGTAATCCTTGCTTAACAACCTAAATTGGGACTGTAATATTGGTTGTTGAGCAAAGCAGTTAGTAACTGTGACTGCTTTGCTCAATGATTGCAATCCCAGCACTTTCAGTTGTGATCATTAAGCTACTTCTCAAGTTATTAAGTGGATGGAGAACCACCATACCGTTGCTTTAGCCACTCAGCTAGATAACGTTGGTGCTTTGGACTTTGCCAATAATCTCTGCTGTTGTTGCCCTTTTTCCCTATTATCCTGCCCTTCAGTCTAAAATACCTCCAGGGATAAACCACCCAAACTGCAATCTAGTCAAACCTCACCATCCTTAAACCATAAGCCACCGCACCCTGACAGATGGCCATTTAAAAATATATTTCAGAGTAGATATTATTATGCTTACTTTAAATGATATTTTAGATTTGCTTACTAGTAAAAAAGATAAGTTATGAGGAAATGCAATTTGATAAATTAATCTTTAGCATATTTCCGTTTTCAACAGGCATGACTTTATCAAATGCAATGATGAATGCAGGACTGACCTCCTTTAAAAAAATAGAAGATATAAATGCAAGAGAGCTTGAATTGGTACTTATTTTATAATTTTTATTCTCTGTGTTTACATATATTATTCTACATGTTATCCAATTTGTATTTTGCTGTTTTTTAAATAAATCATATAAATATCTTGAAGGAATGCACAATTGTTTTTCCAGTGAAATGAGTATTTCCGTCTGCAGAAGTGGTAATAAGGGAGGTCTTTTTTCTCCATAGCTTTCCTTATACGTTCAAAAACTACTCCAGATTTTTTGATAAGTCTGTTATAGGGAGGAGAGATAGAAAAATGCCTTAACACAAGAGACTTTCTGTTCACACTATACTAGATTCATTCTTCCTGAGATTATGTATAACATTTTTTTAAATGTATTGAGTAATGATATAAGCGGCATTTTCAAAATATTCTGTTGCCAGGAATTCATAGTTTTTCAAGTCCAGATACTAGTATAGTAAGGTATCTAAGGTGAGAAAAACAGAAAAGGAATTCATACTGCCAGAATTGCAGAATTATTTGTAACTGATAGAAGAGTTGAACAAAAATGTAATTATTTGTTATAGCTGTAGTACACATAGTCTTTACCATTCTTATTTCATTTGATAAATTCAAACAGTGGGTAGCTGCAATTGGTGATGGGGGAGGATTGGAAATGGCAGCTGAAAATAAGTAGCTGGTTGAATAGGGGAAATTTATTTAGATCCTCCTGAAGGCTTATCCAGATAGCCAGTTTAATGTCCTGTTCTCCAACCCGTAAGGTGGGATATAAAAGGTCAGAATATATTTGCTCTATTTACATAGCAGGTTTTTACTCTGCCTCATTAATGAGGCTGGAGAATTGTGCTTAGAGTTTCCTGCTGGGTAGGTTATATTGCAGAGACTATTGGATTTCATTCCCTGACCAGATTGCTGCTTCTAACTATGTTGTCAATATAGATGCTGCCAAAATACCGTATATCATGCAAGGCTTGTGTTGGGAGAAGATTGAAAACAGCATTTCCACATCTGGTTTGGAAAAATCTGGAGTTAATTGTTTCAGTAATAGGTGGGGATAAGGGGAAATCTGCATTGAGATAGATTTTTAATGAACATTCGACAAGGCATTTTCAATCCAATGGTATACGTTTGTGTGGATGTGCCATAAGGAAGACAGACAAACTGACATAAATAATCCCAAAATGGCACTATTGCCATTTTGACTGATTTAAAGAAAAATGAGAACAATATAATGCTAGGAGAACTATGTTTTGTGAACAGCTTTTGTGCTCTGTTTAACAAATATTGTTCTATGTTCTAAATTAATATGAATGCTATCTGAATTTAAATTTCCAGATTTTGAACAGACATCCTCCTTTTGGAAATCAAATTAAAGAATCAGTAGTACATCTTCCAAAATATGAACTTAACATAGAGCAGGTATATTTTGGTTTTGTGTTCTCATTGCAAAAGAACTGAATTGAAAAGAAAACTTAGAAGAAACTCTCCTTCCTAAAAAAGATGTTGAGACTTTGGAAAAAGTTCACAGAAGAGCAACTAAAATGATCAGAGGTCTGGAGACCAACACATATGAATAACGGCTGCAGGACTTGGGTTTGGCTAGTCTAAAGAAAAGAAGAAATAGCGGTGACATGATAGCAATGTTCCAGTATCTGAGGGGCTGCCACAAGGCAGAGGGGGTCAGGTTGTTCATCAAAACACCAGAGGGAAGGACGAGAAACAATGGTTGGAAACTGGCCAAAGAGAGAAGCAACCTGGAATTAAGGACAAACCTCCAAGCAGTGAAAATAATTAATCAGTGGAACAGCTTGCCTTCAGAAATTGTGGGCGCTCCATCACTGGAGGGTTTTTAAGAAGAGACTAGACAGTCACTTGTCTGAGATGGTATAGGTTCTCCTGCTTGAGAGGGGAGCTGGATTAGTAGACCTCCAAGGTCCCTCCCAGCTTCTATTCTATTCTATTCTATTCTATTCTATTCTATTCTATTCTATTCTATTCTATACTTGTGATTTAGGTGCTGCACTAAATAATTACCAAAAAAGTCTTTAAATTGTGGAGCCAGTAGTTCATTATGATGTAGCTCCGCAGCCTCCCAGAAGCTGCTTGTGCCCGGGGATTTAAATTTGGCGCGCTGGTGACGTTTTAAGGGAATCCCAGTCAGGGATTGCCTTTGTTGCCTGAAAACGGCAACTAAAATGGCGCCCGCGGTTGCCCTGGGCTGCTAGGGAATCTCCGATGATCCGAATTCAAGTTTGAATCCGGACCTGGAGATTGTTATTTTTTCCCCCAATTTGAGGAAAAAATCCCTTGGAAGGTTGGGGAGAAAAGCTCAGCAAGTGGTCTCTGCTGATGCCTTTCCCCCCCCCTTTTCCACCTCCAGAGCCCTGGGGCTGGCTGGGATCCATGGGGAGTTTCCCCCCCCACACCCTCTTTTTCAATTTTAATATAGGATGATCCCAAGGAAAACTTAGTGGTTGGGGGAAAGGTTCAGCAAGTAGTCTCTGCTGATGCCTTCTTCCCCCCCTTTCCACCCCCCAGAGCCCTGGGGCTGTCTGATATCTGTGGGGAAGTTTCCCTCCCCACCAATCCCCTTTTTAATTTTAGGTTTGAGATCAGGACTGATCCCCAGAAAATTTTGTGGTTAAATTTTTTTGGAAGGGGAAGCCAATTATCAAGGGATAATCAATCAATGGATTTCTTGTCTAACCTGATAAGCTGAGAGCCACGCCAAAACGAGTCTTCTCGAGCAGAGACCAAGTTAAGAATGGACTCCACAGGAAGTGGGGGCGTGTCAAGCTTTGGCTACTTGGTCTCAAGAGCAGGCAGACAGAGAAAACCCATCCGTGGATTATCCATCTCCTGTACTGGAGAAGGTATAGGTTCTCCTGCTTGAGCGGGGAGCTGGATTAGTAGACCTCCAAGGTCCCTCCCAGCTTCTATTCTATTCTATTCTATTCTATTCTATTCTATTCTATTCTATTCTATTCTATACTTGTGATTTAGGTGCTGCACTAAATAATTACCAAAAAAGTCTTTAAATTGTGGAGCCAGTAGTTCATTATGATGTACTGGAGTCAAATGTAGTAGCTAGTACAGTATGAAGTGTGATACACTAGAAAGCCTATAGTGAATATTTCTAATCATAGATTAGAAAAACTGAGAAATTGAGTGGCAAGAGCAACAGATACTTCATTACAATATAGCAACATAACACTATTTGGTCATATTATCTGCCATATCACTAATGAGTGACGTTTGCGCTTAGAGAACTATTGTCTAACTCTGCCTGGGATTATTTAATTCTATGGTATGGAGGGTAAAAGGAATGCACCCAGGTATGATCTCTAGGCCTATGAATCCTGCAAAGCAAGAGTGGTCTAGGAACTAGATATAGCAGCTGCTTAAGAGGCATCTCCTCATCATCCATGTTTTCTCCTCAGTTTGATATGCCTTGCTTTTCTAAATGCTTGTTAATACTATGGTCATATACAATAGGTCAAGGGCAAGGGAAATTATACATGAATGACAAGATCATCATACAAATGCTCCAACTAGGGGTGACACGATAGCAGACTTCCAATATTTGAGAGAATGTCACAAAGAAGAGTGGGTCAACCTATTCTCCAAAGTACTTGAAGGCAAGACAACAAGTAATGGATGGAAACTTATTAAAGAGAGGTCCAACCTAGAACTAGGGAAAAATTATCTGACAGTGAGAACAGCTTGCCTTCAGAAGTTGTGGGTGCTGCATCACTGAAGATTTTAAAGAAATGATTGGACAGCCATTTGTCCGGAATAGTATAGGGTCTCCCGCTTGAGCACAAGGTTGGACTTCTAATCCCTTCCAACTCTGTTATTCTTCTTTTTATATTTTCTAATTTATGTATCAGACTTTGGGTTGTTATGGTGGTATTTGGGGGGATGGCATCATTACACATGTGTCATAACATTGAACTAGCTTAGTATGGTATCTGACTCCAGTCAATATGAATGTATTAATATTTCTTTACCATATTGTATGCCAAAGCTAGTTTTATTTTTGAATTGTATGTCATTTATTTTCAAGCTGGTAAAGTACAACGAAGCAGTAGCTGAAATCATAGTGACAATCATATTAACCAACTTTGAACAGCTGCAGATAAAAAGAACTGCTCCAGATTCTCATTATACAACCCTAGTAATAGGAGATAATGATAATAATGTGATTTTTAGACAAAGGATTATGTGAGTAAATTTAAACTATTTTGAAACTTTAACAATTACACATTTTTGTATATTCAATTTTAAGCTATTGACTCATGTACTTTGCAGGGATTCTGCTTTGCTGAAAACTGGAAACTGGACAAAAAAGATTGAAGTGAGAAGAGCTGTTAATTCTGATGAGCTTAATATAAATCTAATCAGTTCTGAATATGGTAAATTCATTTATGGATTTGGATTTTAAAAATAAGTCTACTAAGTTTTAAACCGAGAACCTTTTGGTTTACATGTTTTTTAAATCAATATATGCTGATTTTACAGTGAAATTACATTTCTGCTTTACTCTATTTTGTGTAATGGAAAAACATCCAGTGAATTTGAACCAAAAGCAATGGCGATCTGAAACATAAGTTATTGATTGAAATATCCTAAAACAATGATACAAGGCTGCCAGCCAAACTGTCAGAAAAGCCCAACAATAGTTTGACAAAGATTGTCATAAAAGATAACGACACATTTATATAACTGTGTTTTAAGGATGGGACTCAGAATGAGGTTGAAGCTTTAAACTAATTTAGTCCGGGGTTAAGCTTCTAGGCTAGAGACTGTGAGACCATGAGTTCTAGTGCCTTAGCCACGAAAGCCAGCTGGGTGACTTTGGGCCAGTCACTCAGCCTAACCCACTGCACAAGGTGTTTTTTGTGAAGAAAGTAGGAGAAAGGATATTCACCACCTTGTATTGTTTATAAAAATAATGATTATAAATATAATAAATATTAAAATAATTATTTTATAATAATTTTTATTATACAAAATAATAAAAAATGAAACAAACTAGGTTTATTTTTATAATGGCAAGTCAATATTATGTATGTATAGTATGTATATTTTAGCTAGTATATAGCTCCTGGATCATGTGGACCTATAAAAAGCGTTATCATTATCGAATAGAATGCATACCTATATTTTCTCCCACTCTCTGCTGCCTTGTTGAAAGATACAATCAATGGAAAAGAAAACATTGGAAAAAGAAAAAGGGAGAAGTTCAGTGGCAGATATATTTAAATATTCAAATTAGCTTCTGATCCAGTATTACACTCTTTTACCTACTATTTACAATGTAAAAGGCATCGATCGTAACATTCAGCATCAGAATCTATCTATTATGGCAGGGGTGTCAAACTCAATTTCATTGAGGGCCGCATCAACATTGCGGTTGCCCTTGGGAGCCCGGGTGGGTGTGGCCAGGGTGGGTGCAGCCTACTGGATGGGTATGGCTGGAGGTGTGGCCTACTCGGTGGGCATGGCCAACTCTACATCGTTCGCATCAAGGGTGGCTATGGGGGCCTGGGCAGGAGTGGGACAGTTCTGAGGGTCTCTGACAGAAGGAGGTGGGACTGGGGCAAGTGCCAAGGCATGGTGCATTTCTTCATTCCTCACAAAGAGTGACACCTCCTCGCCCAGGGGGCAGGGCGAACACGGCAAGGGATGGTTCCTCGCTGTTTGCAGACGGCCTTGTGCAGCTAAGACTGAATGCCTTTCAGCATAGATGGCCACCACAAAATTGTACATTGGCTCCCGGCCAGCCTGGGCCAGGGCCAAGGCAGCGGGGGCCATTCCCTCACTGTTTCCAGGATGGCTTTGTGGGCCACATGAAACCACTTCGTGGGCCGCATCTGGCCCCCGGGCCTTGTGTTTGACATGTCTGTATTATGGTCACAGATCAGCACAAAAGGTAATCATTAAAATAAATACATTCTCTAAAAATGATTGGAAAATAACTAAACAAACTTGTAATACGAATAAGGATCTTTGGTTCTTGAGGTGTTTTACTCTTATTATCATTGCAGCAGTACAAAATTTTGCTACTGCACGAGTGGTGGCTGGATTTAAATCCTAAAGGGCACAGTTCATGTAGCGATTGTAACATTCTGTTGGCAAGAAAGTGGGATTTGCATTAAACTTGCTTTTTCTTCTGTTCCCTCCATTCATATATAGACAGATATATTTGCAAAGCTAAATATATAATTTTCTCCCCTAATAGTTGGATTGGATATTCAGCAGAAATATAAACCATTTTACTTAGGACCAAAGAAGGTTGGAATTATGATCACTCATGGAAAACCTGATAGCTCTCAAACTTCTTCAGTAGGATCATCAAAATTAAGAACAAATAAAGGTAAACAAAAATTCCATACTAAATATTTATTGCTAGCAGCAGAATAGATTTTGGGTTAAGTGTTTGATGTCAGAACCCAGTTTGATGGTGAATAATGTATGAATATAAAGGGTACAGGCCTACTTCAAAAGTTTTTGATTGAGAATATTAAAATAATTATGAGATGAGTTGGCAAACAAGAAAAATCAATGTGCTTTTGGGTTAATATTCAAAATGCAAATCCCACTTATTTAGTAGATATTTGAAATTTGCCTGAGGTATTCTCTTTGTGATGATAAATTCTGATGGATTTTTGTTGTTTTAAGGGTTGTTTCTAATACTTTAAATAGCATGTAATTTTCTTATGACTTTAGGCCAATCCATTAAAAATAATATATAAAATGGATTCCTAATATATATATATCTTGGTTTTTTTTGAATCTGTATATTTTTAATTGGTTTTTTATTTAAATTGTAGGATTCTCAGATGAATTTTCTAGTGATAGCCTTATTGAACACAGCGGGATTTAATTTGGTACAAAATTTTTAGAAACAGAATGTACTGTATGCCTTTTCCTTTCGTTCTGACATTAAAGTGCCAGTGTATACACTTGTAGATTAAGGATAAATTCACTTAAATTATAGTAAACTTTTAGTAGGCTTATCACCTCATATCCTATTTCCTACATCAGTGTTTCTCAAACTTGACAATTTTAAGGCATGAGGACTTCAACTCCTAGAATTCCACAGCCAGCAACGCTGGCTGTGGAATTCTGGGAGCTGAAGTCCACATGCCTTAAAATTGTCAAGTTTGGGAAACACTGTCCTACATGATCATTTTCAAATGTTTTCTATCTGTTCCATCTCACTTACGTATTACATTATAGAATTTATGAAAAATAACAGTAAAATATTGTGCAAATGCTACAATTTTTCACTGATTACCATGTATTTGATTGTGATATAATGTTTAAAGCTTTTTTTCCTTTTATGTCATCAAACTATCATAAAACAAAAGAAGCCACTTGTAGCCAAGAATCAGTAAGCATAAAGAATGGAAACAGAAAATGCAATCACCACTGCAAAAATAAAGAAACATGTGGACATGACTGTTGTGAGTTCATTTTCTTATTGTAACTTATGAATGATACAGTTTGCATATAAAGAATTATGAGAAGGATTCACTCAATCTCTTGAGTTTAGATTTAGAAAATGTGTACATGCTCATAAGTGTAAACTCTTGTGGATCTTTTAAAAGTGGGCATATTGGAGGATGTTTTGCATTTGGAACATGACAGATAGTTGAGTAGAGGAATGAGATGAGGAATTATATTGTCTCATAAATCATAATGTGATTTTTTTTTAAAAAAAAATTAAATTTCTAATTTAAAATTGATATATAATTTTGACATCTTTAAGAGTCCTTAGAGTCTTATTCTATTCCTTATTCTGGCATTTGAGGAGTAATTTTGTAAATTGGACCTATGCCACTGGGACTAAAAGCATTTCAAAGTACAAGATCAGAAACTACCATCATCTTAAAACAACAATATAGCTTTTGTTTTTAAAATGGTCCTCAAGATGTAGCTATTTTCTCAGGCCAAAAAAGTATCTTTAACAAATTATTGGATGCACATTTATAGTAAACACAGCCATGAAAAATGTAACTAGGTAGTAATCATTCTTTCACAGTATATATTTTAAGACCATTCCTAGGCTAGCTTGGGAAAATATTGATGGTCTAAGCCAGTGATGACGAACCTTTTAGAGACCGAGTGCCCAAACTGCAACCCAAAACCCACTTATGCATCGTTGAGTGCCGGGTGGGTGTGGCTCATTGGCTGGGTGTGGCCAATTGGGTGGGCGTGGCCCATTGGGTGGGCATGGCTGCGATGGTAGTGGCAGACTGGGTGGGACTAAAAAGTTCAATCAATCAATTCCAACTTTGCAAGATCTTTTTTTTCCCCGCAAGAAGTTGAAATTGACTGACTGAACCTTTTTTTTTTTTTTTTTTTTTTGCACACGGCGGCGGAGGTCTAAAGCGAAAAGGTTTTATAAAACCCAGCTAAAGGCCTAGGACTGGGGCAACGGCGCGCATGCCCACAGAGAGGGCTCTGAGTGCCACCTCTGGCACCCGTGTCATAGGTTCGCCACCACTGGTCTAAGCTGCTATATATTCAGAAAAGGGTTGTTGGTTTGGGGTTTATTTGTGTGGTTTTTTTGAGCTAAGATTTTAAATTAATCTGCCTTATTCTGTGAATGTTACGGCATTGCCTCAATATGTATTTATTCAATTTGAAGACTGCTTGACTCCCTAATGACTCTTGATGGCGTACAATACACAGCCCAAACTCACAAACAATTTTTAAAAATATCCATCTGGAAGAGTAAAATAAAAAACAGACCAAAAGTCAATAAAAATGAACAGATCATCATTGCATTTTACTCAAAAATGTCCCATATTCCTCACTGCTTCTGAGTTTTTGTTTTTGTTTTTTCATTAAAAATGGATTTAAGAATTATTTAGAAATAATTGGTACGTGCAATTATAGAAGTGGCTGACTGTTGCCATACAAGAGTTTATTTGAAATTTCTATAAACTATTTTTCTTTTATTTCCAGTTTTCTGTAACAAAAATAAAATTTAAATATAAAATGAAAATATATATTACATTTTTAAGGTAAAATTGGAGTTTCAGAGAAATCGAACATGAAGAATGAGTCAGTTTTTTCTTCATATCTTACTGACTTAAGAAACCGGAATGCTGAATCTGCCATTCCCCCAGTCAAGCGACTAAAGGTATATGAATCTGGAAGAATATGTGTGCCCTTTTTAAACAAGATAGCTATATTTGCAATTAAGAGCATTTTAGTTAGTGAAAAATAATATCTAATGTTGGATATTTTCTGTGAAATAGGAAAAGAGGCAGAACGTTATATTAACATTAAAAATGCCTACAAAAAAGATTAAGGTGATAGTACAAATTATTCCAGAAAAACTATTGGGAAATAAATGTTTTATAATCTTCTCGACAATTTATTTGGAATCAGTGTAGGGTAGAAGCTGACACCAGTATTCCACAGGAGGTAGCTTTGAAATGAAAAAGTTATATGCATTTTGGCCTATGTGATTTCTTTAAGCATTAGTGGCTAATTTGAACATGATTGTTGGATTGAATATTGTACATTGTGCTACTTTTTGCAGACAAAAGTTTGACGGTGTTTCTTGCCTGCCAACTAAGCAGGGCTTGGGGATGAATTTTGTGCTCTGCTCTTAAAATTTTACGGTGCAGTCTTTTTTATTTCCATGGGATCGCCATCTGTTTTTCCCCTTTGCTAAACTTAAACAAATGTACAGATTTCAAGCTATTCTTCCTTTTTGTAGGAATTTTCTCTTACCATAAAACGATTACAATATGATAGTAAATGAAATATAATACATCATATTTCTATAACACACTATAATAATAATAAACTATAAATAGATTTATAGCCACCCTCTGTTTGCTGAGGTCTTTGCATAATTCAAAGCTGCTATTCACTAAAATCTCTATCATCATTCCAGATCAATCCATTCCCCTATAAAGCCATTTTCACTGAAGGTTATGCCCTGTTATCTACTATGTTGGTTTAGTACATGTAGGTAGCAAGATATTTTTCAGCTTCCAGATCTAAGTCTGAGAGAGAATAACAGGTTCAAAATATCACCCGGCTGGCTCCTAATCCAATACCTTAACCATAGAAAGCTCTCGATGCGTAGATAAGTAGATCTCTCTCTTTCTCTACATACATACACAAAGTACTATTTTCTACCATATAAAAACATATCACATATGAAACATAATGTTCATTTATAGTTTTATTAGTTATGGTATCTCATTTTCTATATAGGAAACAAGTATATATGTGTCCGTATATATTATAATAATAATCTTTTTCTACATTTTAGATGCAGATGTCAAATAAATCTCAAAAAGTTGATCTTAAACAATTTAGTTATATTCCAAAAGCTTTTCTTCCAGCATTGCCAAGGTACTATAGTAATAGTAAGAGTCATCTATCATCATTGTTTTTCTTTATCAAGGTTCAAGATTAGTAAGACATAAATTAGAACAAATCTGATACCATCCCGAAATATAATAATGTAACAGTTTAATACATGATGTACTTTAATAACAAATCTGGATATGACATAACTTTATCACTACAGCACAACATTTGAATGTTAAAACAGTGATTTCAGAATGTCTGTGATTTAAGAAAACTTCTAGATAACCTTGATCTGGGGGCAAGGCAGCATTTCCAGAAAGTGAATTAATTGACAGTTCTGCATAGAATTTACATCATAGAAAAACATGTTTTAGTGTTTCAGTTTCACCTGAAACACAAGGGATTCCTTATCTGCCATCCATAAATGCAGAGGGAAGGGCATTAAAACATGCTTGGAAAATGAATACAGAATAACTTGAACAAATAGTATGCAGGTTGTGATTCCGTTGATTTACTAGGAAACAATATAATCTGGGAGTGTTGCTAAATTACTGTATACTGAAGTTCAATATCTGGAAGAAATTAAAGGGCATGCCAAGATGAAGCCCTGCGTTAGTTATGACTATACTGTATATCATCTAGATTTAAAGTGAACACTCCTAACCACACACACAGACACACACACACAACAGGAGATGTTTGTCAGAGGAAGGGCTAAAAAACACAAGGCATAAAATTCTGCAAGTTGTCCAGCTAAAGCAAGTAGGCACTTATAACTGGGCAATACCAATACAGGAAGATGCTGGAAATGCAAGATCACTTTAGTGATAATGGCAAAGGCATCTTTGACCTCATAAGGAGATCCCCACCTTGAATTGGTATGCTAAAGGATGCGAGTGGCAGATAGTAATTGATTCAAAGAAGAACAAAGATGGAAGGAGTATATTGAAATATATACAGCAGAAATTCAATATCCAAGATACCTACTAGAGTCTCTTGTACTAGAAGATGAAGTTAGATCAGCACTCATAGAATCACTAGGTATTGGCACATTTTACTTAGTAGGAAGGCTACAGGAACTGATGAAATCAGAAATATGGCAAGGAAGATAAGAATCAGTCAAGGTTCTAACCAAGCTACACCAGCAAATTTGGAGAATGACATAATAGCTAAGAGGTCAATCTACATTCCAATCCATATCTTATTCAGCCCTCATGAATACTGTATACATTAAGACAGTGGTTCTCAACCTTTTTAATGCCGCGACCCCCAACCGGTCGTAAGTCGAGGACTACTCAACCGGTCGTAAGTCGAGGACTACTCAACTGGTGCAGCACCGTTTGCAGAATGGGACTTTTAGCGGGCTCAGCAGGGCAGAGACAGCCTGGACAATTCCTATTCGCTTTTGAAAGCCAATAGAATTAGACTCTATTCAAGAGAGTCTATTCTATTGGCTTTCAAAAGCCAATAGAATAAAAGGGAGTAGCACAGCTAAGGAAAAGGGGGAAAAAATTGGCGGACTGCATTGTTTGGCGACCCCCATGAAATGGTTGTTCGACCCCAAATGGGGTCCCGACCCACAGGTTGAGAACCACTGCATTAAGAGAAGTAGGACTGCAAGAAGGTAACAGTGGTTTTAAAACTGGAAGAAGAAACATCAGTAAACTGCTGTATGCTGATGACACAACTTGGAAAGCTGAAAATGCAAAGGATCTGCAAGCTCTGGTAGTGAATATCAAGGAGCACAGTTAAAAACGTGGATTAAAATTATACATAAAGAAGACCAAACTAATGACAACAGCTACAAGGCTTTATGAGGCTAAAGGGCTAATTCATTTTTCATTTTTCTAAAGATTAGAGCATGTACAACATCCAAGATCCCCTTTAGCAGAAGATATCTACAGTTCTGAAGTTTCTCAAAGATTTCAACTGGAATCTGAAGTTCGCAAAATGAATGGTACATTTCTAACGATTCTAACATTTATTTACTTGGCCACAGTTTAGTCACAGTTCAATGCTTTTAATTCCTGTAGTTTCAATTATATAAATTAATTCCACTAAGTATTGGGGAATATCATGCTACTTCATTATATAGTAACATAAAGGAATAACTGGGTTATCTTAATTATCCCAGACTATTCTTATTTTGTAGATTTTGACACAAAATTATACAAGTATTGTCCAAGACAGTGTCATACATATCTGAATATGAATGTTTCAGATCAGTATATAATAATTAGAAAATAATTAGAAAAGCTTATAAAATGCACATTTTATAAATAAATATCTGCTCCCTATTAGATATCTGCTTCCAAAAATGGTGTTGTGAGTTCACTTGTCCTTTTGTTTAAATTGGATAAATGTATTATTTTAATAATGTAACAAATTGCATTTGAATATTATTGTTATGCCAAATTTTAGGTTTCTTTGCTATCCAGCAGTCTGAGGAAAACAATAACCCGAAAATGAGCTCAAACAAAAGTCTTGAAGAGTCTTCAGTGAGCAACTTGACTGATGCAGATAAAAGCATCTCTTTGTTTTCTGAAACTTTGAATATAAATTTTGAATTAGGAAATGAAATTTGGAATGATTATGATGATGGGAGTTTTGTACATGGCAACCCTTTTACTGCTAATATGCAGAAGTTAAAAGATCCAGGTAAAAATTAACTGTAGTACCTATATACTAATATTTTGTATCTAAAATCTGAATTATTAGTTTCAGCTAAAAAAAAAAAAGAAAACTTCTCCAGCCACAAACACAGTGCAAAAAATGTTTTTAACAAATGGCTCAAATAATATTGTTATTATATAAAAAGGGGTAAATAAAATAATAGAATACAGTTTCTAAAACATAACATAGCATACCCATAGTGGCATGCCCGGATAATTCCTTACTAATTTGGAAAACTAGAGCCAGATACACTTAATTGTCATATCTGATCTTTCCATCTATTGATTTTAGGAATAACAGACAAGCAGGACGTTAAGAAGAAAGATGTAGTTTGCAGTATATCACTGAGGAAGATGATAGATTTAAACCACAAATAAGCAAGCTGTATGACTGATTAGATTTTGTTTTGATAAAGATTCTGTTTTGCTGAGTTTAACTCCTGTGACTGTATTAAAATGCAGAAGTGGCTTTCCACTGCCTTTTTACAGGATTACTTTTTACTTATTTAGTCTACAGCTGTTTGATTTTTTTTTTTAATCAATCAAGGACCAATCCTTCTTTTTTTTCAAAATCAGCCAAGATTTTATTATAATACTAAAATGCTAAATATATCAGATCAATTTCAGATATTTTTGGCTTCTATTTGCAAGATGTTTGGCATTCTTTTTATGTTTTAGAATCTTCTCCGCTGGAATCCAGAAACATGTGCATGCAGAATTTGAGAAAAAACTCATCATTTTGCCAAAATACTCAGAATAAACCTCCTGGGATACCTTTTAAAAGGTATCTATAAATGTAGTAAAATAACTACAGGTAGTCGACTTACGACCACAACTGAGACCAAAATTTTGTGGCTAAGTGAAAAACATTTGTTAAGTGAGTTTTGCTCCATTTTATGACCTTTCTTGCCACAGTTGTTAAGTGAACCACTGCAGTTGTTAAGATAGTAACATGGTTGTTAAGTAAATCTGGTCTCCCCACTGACTTTGCTTGTCAGAAAGTCACATGTCCTCAAGGCACTGCAACCATCATAAATATGAGTCAGTTGTCAAGTATCTGAATTTTGATTACATGACCATGGAGATGCTGCAACAGTCATAACTGTGATAAACGGTCATAAGTCACTTTTTTCAGTGCTGTTGCAACTTCAAACAATCATTACATGAACTGTTATAAGTCGAGGACTATCTCTACTTATATATTTTCAGTTATGTCTGCATGTACAAAGATTTCCAAATGTAAATCTCTGAGGGATACACTATCCCTACTTGTCTTCTGGCCCTCTCTAAGAGTCTGCCTTTGCACAGGAATATATGTTCATTATTTTCAAAGGGCTGTTCTGTAGAACATTTTACTACTTCTGGGTCACAAGAATAAGAGTTAAATATGCACAAAATCTTTTCTTTTTAATGTAGACAGAATAGCTAGCATTTTCTTGGTATCAAATCAATCTTGTAAATAAACCTTCTCCAGAAAATCATAAATCATATATATATATATATATATATATATATATATATATATATATATATATATATATATATAGGTCTTTGGTTGTTCGGGTTTTCTCCCGCGTAAAATTGGAAGTGTCTTGGCGACGTTTTGACGAAGTCCCATTCGTCATCTTCAGGCTGGTGTTTTCAGCTTCGTGCTTTGAGCAGCAATGTGTGGTCTTAGCTGTTTCTTCCTTTTAACTGCCAGTGGGGGTATGAACTGATTGGGTGGGAGCCAATTATAGAGATCATAAAGAAACAAAACTTACAGCCCAGCGACCTACTAGTGAGCTTCGATGTCATATCCCTCTTCACCCAAGTGCCTATCAAAGAAGCCTTGACAGCTATTCAAAACAAATATAACCCCCCCAAACACATCTTAGATCTGACCAACCACTGCCTATCCAACACATACTTCATCTATAATGGACAAAAATACAAACAAACAGAAGGAGCACCCATGGGATCACCCCTCTCACCTGTCATTGCCAACCTCTACATGGAACACTTTGAAACCCAAGCTCTAGAAAAATCGGATCACAAACCCAAACTCTGGCTCAGATACGTAGACGACACCTTCATAATCTGGCCACATGGGAAAGAAAAACTGGACAACTTCCTCACACACCTCAACAGCCTACACCCCAAAATACAGTTCACCATGGAAACAGAAGCTAACAACCAACTTCCCTTCCTGGATGTCTTAGTCTACAAGAAATCCAATGGCTCCCTAGGACACACCATCTACCAGAAGAAAACACACACAAACCGCTATCTGCACGCTCTCTCACACCACCACCCAGCACAGATCAACTCTGTAGCCAAGACACTCATCTCCAGAACAAAACGCTTAGCTGATGAACAACACCTAAAACCCGAACTACACACTCTCACCAATGTACTAACATCCAATGGATTCCATAGAAATAAGATTACAAACCTAATCCAAAAAGAAACCCCCATTAAAATCCAAGACAAAGAACAAGAAAACGGCAAAGCCCTCCTCCCATACATAAAAGGCACCACAGACAGAATCAGTAAGATCCTCCATAAACACAACATCAAAACAGCATTCTGCACAAACAGAAAAATATCCACCATCCTTAGAAACCCCAAAGATAAAATTGAATTAGAAAATCAAGGAGTATACGAAATCCCATGCACCACTTGTCCCACCACATACATCGGACAAACCAACAGAAGAATAAGTGCACGCATTGAAGAACATAAGAACTCAGTCAAAAAAGAGGAACCAACATCTTCCCTGGTCCAACACCTTAAAGCCACAGGACATGAAATTGACTTTAAAAATACCAGAACCATTGCCAAAAGTGAACATTTTAATAACAGAATAATCAGAGAAGCCATCGAGATAGAAAAACGCCCACACAGCATGAACAAGCGAGATGATACCTCCCGCCTACCAGCCATTTGGAAACCCGCCCTTATTGACAAACGACTCCCTAACACAAAAAATGATACCAGACCCACACTCACAAAAACCACACAGGATGTCACCACCACACATCCACGCAAAAAACAAACCCAAAGCCACACCGATGACGAGGCACGACCACAAACCAGAAGCCAGACCACAGCTGCATCATTAGCCACTTTAAACCCCTCCAATCCATACATGAAGCAAACTGACACCCTCCATGAAGAGGAGCACGACCACGAACGCGAAGCCAAAAAAATAGCAAGGCAGCCCAAAATCTTAAACCCCTCTGCAACTCAGACTAACCTGAGCACAACCAAACAGAACACTCCCCCAGCCAATCAGAGCACAGCCAAGCCCCTAACCATCAGAACACACCTCCACCCAATCAGAACACAGCCAAGCTCCCACCCAATCAGTTCATACCCCACTGGCAGTTAAAAGGAAGAAACAGCTAAGACCACACATTGCTGCTCGAAAGCACGAAGCTGAAAACACCAGCCTGAAGATGACGAATGGGACTTCGTCGAAACGTCGCCAAGACACTTCCAATTTTACGCGGGAGAAAACCCGAACAACCAAAGACCTACATACAAATACCCGCGAAAACCTCAGAAACAAATATATAAACCTCAAAAACATATATATATATATATATATATATATATATAATATATAATATATGTAGGTCTTTGGTTGTTCGGGTTTTCTCCCGCGTAAAATTGGAAGTGTCTTGGCGACATTTCGATGAAGTCCCATTCGTCATCTTCAGGCTGGTGCTTTCAGCTTCGTGCTCATGCTTTCAGCTTCGTGCTTCGAGGAGCAATGCTCCTCGAAGCACGAAGCTGAAAGCACCAGCCTGAAGATGACGAATGGGACTTCATCGAAATGTCGCCAAGACACTTCCAATTTTACGCGGGAGAAAACCCAAACAACCAAAGACCTACACACACACCTTATTTGTTTTCTGAGGTTTTTGCGGGTGTTTTGTATGTAGGTCTTTGGTTATTCGGGTTTTCTCCCGTAAAATTGGAAGTGTCTTGGCGACGTTTCAACGAAGTCCCATTCGTCATCTTCAGGCTGGTGTTTTCAGCTTCGTGCTTCGAGGAGCAATGTGTGGTCTTAGCTGTTTCTTCCTTTTAACTGCCAGTGGGGGTATGAACTGATTGGGTGGGAGCTTGGCTGTGTTCTGATTGGGTGGAGGTGTGTTCTGATTGGTTAGGGGCGTGGCTCTGCTCTGATTGGCTGGGGGTTGGCTGTGCTCTGATTGGCTGGGGGAGTGTTTAAATCCCCCTGCAACTCAGACTAACCTGAGCACAACAAAGCCCCCACCCAAACAGAACACTCCCCCAGCCAATCAGAGCACAGCCAACCCCCCAGCCAATCAGAGCACAGCAAGCTCCTAACCAATCAGAACACACCTCCATCCAATCAGAACACAGTCAAGCTCTCATCCAATCAGTTCATACCCCCACTGGCAGTTAAAAGGAGGAAACAGCTACAATCACACATTGCTCCTAGAAGTACGAAGCCAAAAGCACCAGCCTGAAGATAACGAATGAGACTTCGTTGAAACGTCGCCAAGACACTTCCAACTTTACGTGGGAGAAAACCCGAATAACCAAAGACCTATATATATATATATATATATATATGTTTTCTGAGGTTTTCGCGGGTGTTTGTATGTAGGTCTTTGGTTGTTCGGGTTTTCTCCCGCGTAAAATTGGAAGTGTCTTGGCGACGTTTCGACGAAGTCCCATTCGTCATCTTCAGGCTGGTGTTTTCAGCTTCGTGCTTCGAGCAGCAATGTGTGGTCTTAGCTGTTTCTTCCTTTTAACTGCCAGTGGGGGTATGAACTGATTCATGTCCTGTGGCTTTAAGGTGTTGGACCAGGGAAGATGTTGGTTCCTCTTTTTTGACTGAGTTCTTATGTTCTTCAATGCGTGCACTTATTCTTCTGTTGGTTTGTCCGATGTATGTGGTGGGACAAGTGGTGCATGGGATTTCGTATACTCCTTGATTTTCTAATTCAATTTTATCTTTGGGGTTTCTAAGGATGGTGGATATTTTTCTGTTTGTGCAGAATGCTGTTTTGATGTTGTGTTTATGGAGGATCTTACTGATTCTGTAAGATCAGTTATTCTTACTGATACCAGACCCACACTCACAAAAACCACACAGGATGTCACCACCACACATCCACGCAAAACGCAAACCCAAAGCCACACCGATGATGAGGCACGACCACAAACCAGAAGCCAGACCAGAGCTGCATCATTAGCCACTTCAAAGCCCTCCAATCCATACACGAAGCAAACTGACACCCTCCATGAAAATGAGGCACGACCACAAACGCGAAGCCAAAAAATAGCAAGGCAGCCCAAAATCTTAAACCCCTCTGCAACTCAGACTAACCTGAGCACAACCAAACAGAACACTCCCCCAGCCAATCAGAGCACAGCCAACCCCCCAGCCAATCAGAGCACAGCCAACCCCCCAGCCAATCAGAGCACAGCCACGCCCCTAACCAATCAGAACACACCTCCACCCAATCAGAACACAGCCAAGCTCCCACCCAATCAGTTCATACCCCCACTGGCAGTTAAAAGGAAGAAACAGCTAAGACCACACATTGCTGCTCGAAGCACGAAGCTGAAAACACCAGCCTGAAGATGACGAATGGGACTTCGTCGAAACGTCGCCAAGACACTTCCAATTTTACGCGGAGAAAACCCGAACAACCAAAGACCTATATATATATATATATATATATATATATATATATATATATATATATATATATAATTAGAGTGGAGTGCATATATATATTTGTTACAGTTACTACACACCTTCTTATATGTCTAGAATGAAAATGCTTCAAAATGTTACATAACTCATTTTTAAAACCTTATACAATAATCTTTTATTTCACAGTATTTAATTTTGTTTTGGGTTCTGTTTTTTTTTTTAAGTTATTCCATAGATAACACAAAACCTGATATCTACCTGCAAAATTCTTACTCTCCCTCACTGACTCCTCCATCCAGTAGCAAATTGTTTACAGAATGTGGAAGTCAAAATATTGTAAGTGATGATACTCAGATCTGATAATGTTGCTGGTCTAATATTGTGCTAAATGTATATTGAGAACATGCCTAGTTTTTATTAGGTTTATTATCAATTGTATCTGTTAAATTTTTCTTACGTTTGTCTGTGTACATGACTGAGACAGAGACAGCAGTTGCACATACTTGGATGTCTGTGATTCCGTAATATTTTCTGGAAGATTATTGCTGTTGGGAAAAATTCAGAAGAAAGAAAGGGGTTCCACAAAGAATAGAAATAACCAAACATTTATTCAATGATTGCTAGGCCCTGGTTTTACAAAAAAGTGGAACGCCAGACAATGGGAAAGCAAAGAGTTTTACAGAAGTTGAGGGCTACAGGCAGAAAATCCTAAGAGTTGAATTTGTTGATAAATATTGGGGAAATTCAGCAGGTCCTTGACTGCGTGCCTGGGGCATTTCTGTCATTAGGCAAAAGCGCCACTTTCAGAAGAGGCAAGGGCACTGCGGAAGTTCATTGTTAAGGAGATGCTAATCACCTGCCTGACTTTGATTAAGGATGATACCTTAATCACCTACTTATTTTATTGCAATTCTTTATGAAGGCTATCCTTAGGTTATAGCATAAGCTGTGAGTGAAGATAATATTCTTTGGTTAGATAGAATGGAGCGGGGATGCTCGTTTATGCTGTGATGGAATTAAGTACAGTGGTGAAATGTGTTTGGTCCTGGTCATATCTACAAGTTTGGGAAATAGAGGCCACTTTTTTTTTTTTTTTGCTATCTTTATTTTTTCCACTAGTTAGCTCTGAAGTTGATCTACTATATTATGGATAGCAAGATGCCAGTCTATAGGGCCGATGTGGCCCACAGTGCCTTAAATATCTACTCGGGGCCTACCGCCTCAGCTTCTCCTACATAGTTTTCTTTTTTGCTAAGGAATTATCAATTTTAAGTTTAACAAGGGTATTTTACAGGGAAGATATCTAGGGGAAAAGATCAGTTGTGACTTCATTGTTTATTTGATATTTGTATTGTGGTAGAGAGAAATACACTGGGAAATATTTCTGAATTTAGTGTCACTCTTGATACTTGGACCCTTGAGAAATATTCTCTGTACAATATGGCATAGAATCACCCTGTTATAATATTAAGCCTTAGGTTTTTATTTAAGACTCAATTGTGTAAAATTATGTAATATAGAAGTAAATTGTTCATCATATGATGCTAAATATATCCATTTGTTTTGGGGGGTTTTGTGTTACAGTTTAGACTTCAAGAAGAATATAATCCACCAGAAAATCTGAAAATGGCACAATTAACTGCAACCTCAGAAACAGCCTTGAGATCTTACCAAACTGATGGAAAGGGAGACTTTTTTATTACCAACAGAAATATGACAAAGGGGGCTGATCTTAGGTATTAAGAAACATTTTAGTAGAATCACCAAACTGAAATTTGCATCATGATTTCTGAACATGTATTTCAAAGGTCATAAACTCACAACTAACCAACTTTGTTTTACCTTCCTACTATATATCTCAGACTTCTCCCATGTCTGGCTGCAAATCTGAACTATCTGGAACTGTATATAGACACAACTCAACTAGTTTCTTTATTTCAGACAACAGTAAAACCATAAACACAGAAGATTGTCTATTGCAGTACACAGTGCTATGTGTCTGTATGCTCCAAAGTATAGGTTCTAAACTTTTTCTTCCTGACTGAGTTAATGGGTATTTGACTGTTCTCTTTATACCCTTCAGAATGCTCATTATTGACATAAGATAAGACATACAAATAATTAGGGTTGTGCAAAACTCATTGCTTTAGGAATGAAATATTCTAGAAAATCCTGGAACACTTTGTTCCTCATCCAGATCAGTATCAGGACCATTGTCATTCTGAAATTATGTAGTGGTTTCCAGAAGTAAATTATCTTTCAATTTGCACATCCTGCCTATATTTATACTTTAGTACAATATTTTGGTTTAACAGCTCTTCCATATTATGTTAAATATAGTAATTTTTGTAGGGTTTTTATAGTACAAATAATATCTTCTTTGTGTTTTTTTTTTGTCCTAGGCAACAGCTTGAGGACGATGGTGATATTAAGCCTTTTCTTGGCATATTTGATGGCCTTTTCTAATGCTCATAAACACAATATTTTATCAGTGGAAAAGAATAAATCTTAATTTTGAGGATGAGAATTTTCTACTTTTTCAGTTTATAATAATTCATTGATAGTCAGTTTTGCTATATGGATAATACCGTAATTACCAAAACACTATATATTTACTTATTCATATACTTAATTTGTAATATTGTTTAAATGTCAAAATGTTTCATTAGATAAGAATGTATTCAAAATATACTATTTTTGAATTTTAAATTTTACAGTTTTATTCTGGAAAATAATATCTTTGCTAAATATATCTCTTAAATAAATATATTTGTGAACTACTTTTTATTTTATTTTTTATTATTTTCTTTCCTTTGGTCAGTGTCGACAACTAGTGGCTGCTTAGACAAATCCCCGCAGTTTTCTTGGCAAGATTTCAGAAGCAACTTGCCTTTGCATTCTTTTTAGGACCGAGAGAGAGTGGGACTAGCACAAGGCTGTCCAGTTGGCTTTAAACCTAAGGCAGGACTAGAACTCATGGCCTCAAGACCTCTAATTCAGCACCTTTAACCACTACACCACAATAGCTTTATTCTTAAATTATTGCTGGAAAAAATACTTTTTCCAGATTTTTATATCTGTCAATTACTTGTATTAACTTTGCATTTTAAAATTAAGTGTGTGTTTGTGAGTGCATTGCCAACTCTTTGTAGTTTTAAATACTATTATCTCAAATTGGTTTTTATTCAACGAGGGTAAGAATGCGTTGGATCCAAATATTTTCATGAATGAGGGGTTTTTTTGTCATAGAAAACAGTTTTCTATGAATAAAACGGAAACCCCCCCCCCCATAAGCAGAACCCTTCTTTCATGAACAGAATAAAATCTTTGGATTCAATCTGTCTAATATATTTGCATCTTAACTGGAGAAATAAACTCAGAATAATACAAAATATATATTTTAATTGGACATTAGGATATTACCACATGGAATAGAATGATGCTTATAAAAAACATGAGCATACTGTAAATGTATGTATGTTTCTCAGCTGTTCCTTCTGCATGCAATTCTGGTGACCTCTAAAAAACCTTTCCCCAATATCTGAGCTTCTTTGGAGGAGCCCATGGATTCTACTTAAAGAAAAAATTGTACTAAAGAAGAAAAGGCAGCACATACAGTGATCTTTGGCCATTTATGTTTATATATATGTGTCAATCATAAAAACAGAAATGTATAGCTGTAAGAAGTACTGCTCAAGTGTTTGTAAATATTCCATTGTCATTCACTGAATCTTACTATGTGTCCAGTTTGTATGCAGAAACTTAAGGGCAATCAACAGATTAAATTTTTTGAGTTTTAACAGATCCAAGTTCTCAGAAACTAAATCAGTGATGAAAATAGCCAAAGAAACAAGTCTTTTTTAATTTTGGTGTGGCAACTGGTATATATTAAACTCAAATCTTTGTTCTTTCTTCAGTCATACCTATTACTTGCTTTCCTCTTCAGTCATCTGTGGCTCTCATCTCAAAATTAGATGTTAAAATGATTTGCAGCTTACTAGAGCATTCCACCATCATACTGGAAACAATTGATCAATATAAACAGATTTAGTCCTACTGTTTACTTATCTACCCGGGAGAAAACCCAATGGCATAAGTGGGGTTTAATTCTTAGTAGATATATGAGGATTATCAGTGTCTTTTAGATGAAATGAATGGAATATTATCCTCCCACCTTACATTTTGGGTAGATTTTATATCAGATAGCACCATGGAAAAAAATTACTCTCCGGGTTACTTTCTTTTGCTTCTCAAATTAAATTTTGCCCAAGGGTGGGATTAGTAGTTATTAATGTTTTTATTTCAGTCTTAAAAGTGATTAATGTTCAAAAGATAAATTTGAAGTTTCTTCTTACAACTTTTTTTCTTTATGTAATACTGCCTTCAATTTTCATATGCTGCTCATCAATAATCTGTCTCTCATACCTTAGGGAACAGCTTCAGTTCTTTTTGCAATATACTTTACACTGTGCTTTTTATTTTAAGAGGCTTTAATTTCCATATTCTACCACAGGATAAAAGTGAAATCCATCAGCAAGTTTTGAAGTTATGAATGATAGAACATATTTCTGGTAGACTATGTCCAATAAAACTTTTAACAAACAATTTCCACTACATGTCTAGTAACTACATTTCTTGTTAAGAATGTCTTGTAATAAATATGAAATCTGCAGGAGTATAAAATCTGTGTTGTGCCAAATAAAAAAAATAAATATTGTTTTCTCCACTAATTAATTTTGGCTGGATTCATGTTTCTTTTAGAGTCTAGCCTCCCCCAGAAATCAATTTCAGGGGAATCTTTTTGATAACTGTTTCAATATGTTCTCAAATGTTTGTTTAATGTTTAATTAAATTTTTACATTGCCCAACTCCAACAATGGGTGCACTTCAACAACCCTCACTTGCCTATCTCCCACAATCTCTGCCCTTTTGTTCCCCTGCATTCTGCCAATTTTAATAGGATTAAGTTTGAGACAGTTCTTCCCCGGGCATATTCAACAACTACATTGAGGAGAATCATAAAATGTGGTCAGGAGAGAGAGGTTGATCAATAGGCTCCTTTGTGCGGTGCCACAGGGTTTTACTCTCTCTACCCTCCTCTTCAACATCTACATGTTGGGCAAGGCTTTCCACCATCTTACAGTTGGGCAAGGCCATCCACCATCTTACAGTTCAATGTCATCAGTACACTGATGATACCCAATTATACAGTATCTTTCGACCTTGGGCCTGCCTAGTGAAGCTGCCAAGTTTCTGCCCCTATTCAACATATAGGGTTTGCCATTAACTTTCAATTAAAAAAGCAAATTTAGGACAATTGAATTTGAGGATGATAATGATTGATATTTTCAAAAATAAATATAATGGTTTACATTTTATTGACAATAGTTAGGTCCAAGAATAGATTCTTGAGAAAGGGTACACCATCTCCACTTTCAAGGCAAGAAGTGTCACTCCCTTTTGTAAAGAGATTTGACAGCACAGCACGGACCCAACTGCAGCTGACTTTCCTGGCAGCTTTCATGACCCCGAAGAGGTTCAATCCAATAAGCAAAATAGCTGGTTGTGCTGACATTACAGAGAGTCCTGTCCCCTTCTCAGGGGTCACCCACTCAATTTTATCCCCAGATTGTGCACAGCCCCAGATTGTGCCTCATGTACGTCAGCCTGCCCTGCCCATTCAGAGTCTAAACTGGTGTAGATTTGAATGACTTCCATCCACTAGATAGGGTAAATAGTCTTCATGGTGGCTCAGCAGATGTTCCAGGGAGCCCTTCTTACCCAATAGGGATGGCTATCAACAGATATAATAATGGCAGAAACACATTAATGTTTCATTGCCCTTATCATTACAAGGTAATCCCTAATGTGGGCTCTTGCCTGTCTGGTCAGATTTGCTTCAAATTTCCTCCAAAGTTGCTTAGTGTTTCTTCTTGTGCTTCTTTTCCAAGAGCTTTCCAATAAATCAAGAAGCATCCTGGATTGGCACATAGGGAGTGACCACATAGAGGAAATGTGGCCCAAAGCCTCAGCTAAACTACCCACCAAATCCACAGAGAAAAACCCAAGATCTCTCTGAAACCATACCAGCATTTCTTAGGACAGTGATTCTCAACCTTTCTAATGCCGTGACCCCATAATACAGTTCCCCATGTTGTGGAGACCCCCAAGTGGGTGTGGCCAGCAATAAGAGGGAGTAGGACAGCTAGGGAAAAGGGAAAAAATGGCAGACAGCATGGTTTGGTGACCCCCGTGAAATGGTCATTCGACCCCAAATGGGGTCCCGACCCACAGGTTGAGAACCACTGCCTTAGGACAATGGAGAACATGAGGCAGCATCAAGAACATTTTCCATATTAGCTCCCTAATTTCCAGGAACACTCTTTGGCCCAACCTCAACTTGTTCTTATAGTAACATGTGAGCTGGTTTTATGAGCCCTATTCTGGTGGTTCATCTTTTATCTCATTAAGGATTCATCAGAAATGAACAACATTAGGAATAATATACTGTGGAAAACTGCAGGATACCATTGCCCTAAACTTCCAGATTAGAACGTAAAAAAGAAATGTCCGCCTTGCATATGCTTGTTAGTTGCTCTGTTTACACCCTTATCAGCAGCCTAGTTGACTCTACTGCATACTTGAACCAGATAAGTCTGTTTTGGTCAGGAAAGCAGAAGAAATAGGTTATACCCGCGTGTAATTTTGCAATAGTGGAAGTTTCCATGACTCTTGAAGGAGTGGGATAGGGAAGGATACAAAAGTCATGGTCTGTGACTTTTAAAGTAAGTCGGTCCCAAACTCTTCAGCTCATTGACCCCTTGATAAAGTTTCAGCTTGTTCATCAACCTCCAATCATTTATTATAGAAAAATAATTTAATAAATCCTTTAACTAAGTATAATATAGCTACCAAAAACAATAATCATAGTAAAAATAATCATTTCCTTAGATCAGGGGTAGGGAACCTTGGCTCTTTTATGACTTGTGGACTTCAAAACCCAGAATTCCTGAGCCAGCCATGCTGACTCAGGAATTCTGGGAGTTGAAGTCCACAAGTCATAAAAGAGCCAAGGTTGCCTACCCCTGCCTTAGATAGTCCCGTTGAAGCTTGGAGGTTGATATTGACCACTTTGGGGTGTCCTGTTTTAAAGCCATGAGAGAAATTTTAGAAGTTTGAGTGCCTACAGGTAGACCTCGACGTACGACCGCAATTGAGCCCAAAATTTCCTTTGCTAAGCAAGACAGTTGTTAAATGAATTTTTCCCATTTTGCAACTTTTCTTGCCACAGATGTTAAGTGAATCATAGCAGTTAAGTTAGTAAAATGGTTGCAAAGTGAATCTGGCTTCCCCATTGACTTTGCTTGTCAGAGGTCACAAAAAGTGATTACGTGGCCCTGGGACACTGCAACCGTCATAAATATGAGTCAGCTGTCAAGCATCCAAATTTTGATCACATGACCATGGGGATATTATAATGGTCATAAGTGTGAAAAACGGTCATAAGTCATTTTTTTCAGTACTACTTTGAATGGTCAGTAAACACATGGTTGAAAGCCGAGGACTCCTGTACTTTTATAGGTTCTCTAAAAGATGATTGCTGAAACAAAGTTTTACTAGAGTTACATGGAACTCATCTGGGACAATGATCTAGCTGCTACAGAAATTACTCCAAGCGAAGATGCTTACTTAAATCATTAGTATCATGTATTTCTTGAACTAAAATGTAACACTATATGGCATTCCTTATTCAGAAAGGAAAGAAATGAGATATCTAACTCTCAAATGATATAGGAGAATGCTAAAGCTGTTATTCAACAGAAGAGTCTATACAATTTGCATCACAACTATATTTTTCTTATAGCAAGGTAAACAAAGGAAAATTCAATATAACAAGAGTCACATTTGCCATCATACTGGTTTGAGTTTGGTAATAAACTACTGTACATGTTGCTACCTGCTTTTAATTTTATTTCAGCACCATTATATATTTTTTTGTCTTACCAGGTGTATTGATTTGAATTATAAAGTGAGTTTGACAGAATCTCCACCTGGACATGAAAGGGAAACGTTTTTTTAAAAAATTTCCTTCTCTGAAAAAAATCAGGACCTCAAAGGAATTGCCAGAAAAATACTTTTGCTTTTACTGCTTAGACATGTTTCCAGTAACACATCAGAGCATACAATATCACACATCAGATAAGCTCAGTAATATGGAGACACATTGTTTTAAGAGCAAGATGCAGTTTTATATTTTGTAGTTTATTTTGAAATGAAATAGTTCAAAATAGAAACAAAAGATAGCCAGCAGCTTTCCATTATATTTGATTCGGTCCAAAGTAAATGTTGAATAATTATATTTGTTGTTTGATATTCATTACTATTTTACAATTAGTTCTAAAAACCTGACTGTTACTTCCTAATTCTTTTAGCAGCACATAAGTGTTTACGGCAAACTCTGTTCAGTATTTTTTTTTTTTAATTCTCTGATCCCATAGTTTAAAACTTCCCCTAATCCAATTTGCCACTGCACTGGTTGGGGAATTCTGGGAGGTGAAATTCACACCTCTTAAAGTTGCCAAGATTGAGAAACACTGATCTAGATTGTGGGAAGTCAGCTCCCCAGAGAAGGAAATATTAAAAGGGCAGAAAAATATATTTCCTCAAAGGATCTTAAAGAGGCAGAAAAGCATGCCTAGTTTTTTTCTTAATATCCCCAAGTCTTCCTCCCCCAAGCAGAAACCAGCTCTGTAGAAATGCAGATGTAAATAATCCAGGAAGGTTGGAGGCCCCCAGCTAGAAGATTAAGAAGACAAAGACACCTAAAATCTACAAAGCCCACCTAAACTCTTAGACAGGACATAATAGGATTAACCCACAGAAGCCAAAGGGACACAGGTCAAAATACATGACACAGGAAATACAAAGCCTCAAACAGGAACAGGAAAAAGAGCCCCAGAGGATATAAAACCCCACTCCCTACATGTGCTTTCCTCTTTTCTTCCAGAGCTATCTATCTGGCTCTCCTCTTCAATAAACTGCAACCTTCTTCTTAAAGCAGTCGCCATGTTGTTTATTCCTAGCTTGGACTGAACCATGATGAAGACTTTTCCTTCAACAAGATCATTCTAGTTATGATTGCAGAAATCAAAATTCTCATGATACTTAAAGTCAATCTCTTGCTTTCCTTTCTCATCTCTTTCCATAGACTTCAAGAACGGATGAAAACATCATCCAAACTTCCAGAATGTTATACTTCCTTCCTAGATCTTTTAAGTCTGATCTGCAAGGTATGTTTATAGCTTCCTTGTGAATTAGTGTGAATTAGCAGGACACAATGGCCTTCAATGGACTTGATAAATTTCTACTTTTTGTAAGCCACCCAAAGTGGCTTGGAATCGGGGAGCCTGTAAAACGTATTAAATAAATAAATAAATAAATGTTGAAAATTGTTCTGTCACATTCTTGTTTTTGGTAGACAATACATTTCACACACCTGCTGGCACACATTTGTTTCAAAGCCTTGGAATAGTGAGGTATCACCAACTCCAATATTTCTGAGTAAAGTGAGAAAAGGACCAATTTGGATCTAATTTTAGCTTTTTGTTGAAGTGAAGATAAGACAATACTTCTGTCTTATTGCAGAACATAGCTGCTCCTTTAATGTCTTTACTTCCCCTGAAGGTTCAGACCCATTTCTTCTGTGAGTCTCTGGATACTTTCTGAATTGCAGGGAAACAGAGACCTTTTCTAATGTCTCTTATTTCTAGTTTTTATTCTCAGCCAGTAGGGTTACTCCTTTATTCACTTGCCTTCTTTGCAGAAAGTGTGTTCTTTGCCTGCTTCTGCTGTAAAATCTTATTTTGTCACCTGAAATGGGGCCATTTACTTCGAGGACCGCTACAAGACTGTACTTGCTGCAAATAACACTGCCTTATTGTCAGGCAGGGATATAAACATCCCACAAGATCTGCAGACTTCTTTCTATCTGTTCCTTTTCATTTGTCCCTAGAGGCATTGCTGGTGGTAGCCTTATATTCTCTTTATTCCCTTTATGCCCAGGTTTTCAGATTAACCTCTTGATTTAAAAGGGAAAGTTAGTTAAAGACTACCTTTACCCAGTGGTGGGATTCAAATACATAAACAACCGGTTCTCTGTGTGGATGCCGCTTCCGGAAGTCCATTCTGGTCCTGGGCAACAGAAAATTAGCTATTGGTTCTGCCGAAGTGGTGCGAACCGGCTGAATCCCACCACTGCCTTAGCTCATTGCCCTGGCAAACTCCCATTGACCCTTCCTATTCACTTTCCCTGTAGGATTTGGTGGTTTTCTATGCCTTCTGCTGGTTCATTGGGAAGCAATCACCCTGAAGGAGAATATTGGGGGAATATTATAAAGGATCTTAAAGGCAGAAAAGCAGGCCCAGTTTTTCTTAATAGTGCCAGGCAGAAGCCAGGTCTGTAGAAATGCAGATTTGATAATCCCATTCAGAAAGTCTGAGGCCCCATTCATGAACAAATACTACCAGGCAGAAGCCCATTCAAGACAGGATCTTTTGAAATCCCTTGCAGCAAAACTGATAGCTAACAATAGCAGAGTGATAGAATTAGAACCAGCCACCCCTCGCCCAAGAAATACAACACAGGAAGCCATCAGCCACAGCCCCAGAGAAGCAGGATATGACCTTTGGGATATAATAGGATTAACCCACCAATACAAAAAGGGCACACTCAAAAGCTCAGGCCAAAGTTCATGCCACAGAAAAAGGAACTCCAAACACAAAAGCCCCAGAAGGTATAAAAACCCCACCACTCCCAGCTACATGTGGTCAGCTGCTCCACAGCCTCATGTCTTTGTGGTTCTACTCTTCAATAAATCACAACCTTCTTTCTAAAGCAGTCTCCATTTTGTTTATTCCCGGCTTGGACTGGACCCTGATGAAGAATTTTCATTCAACACTATTCATGATAGTTGTAGGTCAGGATTTATAGCAGTGGTGGTGAACCTAGGCACACATGCCAGAGGTGGCACATGGAGCCCTCTCTGTGGGCACCCGTGCCGTCACCGCAGCCCGCTTCCCCCATGGCCCCCCTCGCCAGCAGCCCCCCTGGAGGAGAATCGCACCCAGGTGTGGTCCGCATGGAGCAGCACAGCCAAGGACATAGCCGGGCAGCAGGGACAAGACTCCACCCTTGTGCCCCATAGCATGCAGATGATGCTGTGGGGTGTGGATGGAAGGCATGGCTGACATGGCGCTGCAGGGCTGCCTGGGCGATCTGCTGTGGCAGGCCATGGAGGCGGTGTGTGGCCCTGTGGGTGGGCAGGGCAGGGGGCAGGCAGGGTGGGAGGAGGAGTGAGGGCAGGGGGATAGTTTTGTGGCATTCAGTCTCTAAAAGGTTTGCAATCACTGATTTATAGGGTAAGATGTACAATACCAGCGTACTGTCCCTTCTTCTTCTGTAGCAAAGGGAAATAATTGAATAATGAGGCATCTTTGATTTGGAGTTTGGTTAGTGGTTATTAAGATGCTGGCCTAGAAACCAGGAGACTGTGAGTTCTAGCCTGGCCTTAGGCATGAAAGCTGGCTGGGTGACTTTGGGCAAATCATTCTCTCTCAGTTCCTACAGGGTTGTTTTTGTGGGGAAAATAGGAGGAGGAAGGAGGATTAGGTATGTTCGCTGCCTGGAATCACTTATAAAACTAATAAAGACAGGATTAAAAAAACCTAATAAATAAAATAAATTTCAAACCAGAGGGCTCCTCTTCCCACCTGCTCTGAATGTCTCTAGAAGTGAGGGTTCCAAATTCCAACACAGACAAGGAATCCATATCATAGCATTTTCCTAGGTAAATGCTTTAGGAGGTCGGTCTTAAGACAAGCAGCACAAACAATGGAAAGAAAAGAAAAAGGGGAAGGGCCAAGAGAGAAAAGAAAAGATTGCAAATTAAGGGAGATGATGTTAGTTCAATTTCATATTAGCAGGTGACATATATAAGAGCACATGAGCTGATATTCTGATCATTCAGATAAAAATAAGCAAAAATTTAACAAGAAGAAGCACAGAACAGATCTAGAAAAATATTGCCCTGCTTTCATAATGTAAGGTTTCCACTTAGTCTCACAATTGTCCCAGCGGTACTAAGGAATTTAAAAGAGCCAATAGAAACTCCTGAGCCAAGGTTTTAGCAAAGAATTACTGTATTTTCTGGCGTATAGGATGACTCGGCATATAAGATGACCCCCGACTTCGGCGTCGAGTTGCATGCCTAGAAAGTCGTCTTATATGCCGGAAACTACCGTAATTTCTGGCGTATAAGACGACTCAGCGTATAAGACGACCCCCAACTTCGGCGCCGATTTGAATGCTTTAGAAAGTTGTCTTATACGCCGGAAAATATGGCACAACTTTATTTTGATCAAAACAGAGAGTGGTGACCTTATCTCTCTTTGAGGCTGGTAGAGGGATGAAGGCAACAAAAGGTCTTCCACTTTTTATACCTTTTCAGAACAAAAAGATCAGGTCTTTGTATCAGGAACAAGGTAGCACAAAAAAACAATTCCAAGACGATGACTCATACACAGCAACTCAGGCTCCATCCATAACTCCTTTTCCCCCTCCCCTTACTGTGCTCTTTTCAGGTAAGCAATTCCTGTATGTTTAACATGAGACTTTTACTTTTCCAATATACATAAAGCATCTGCTCAGGCAATTGGCTACAAAATAATAATTACAAAGTAACAAAACAATGATTACATAGTAACACTACAAGTATCAATATAAAATGGTTACTATATATATATAAAATAGCTGCTAGTGTCATGCTTAAACATACTAAAATCATAAGCACAATAAAATCCCCTCAATAATATTGGCCCACCTCGAACACAGAAAAACACTGCTTACCCTGTTAGGGGCAAGGAGGGGGAAGAGAAAGAACCAGTGGTGGGATTCAAATATGTGAACAACCGGTTCTCTGTGTGGATGCCGCTTCTGGAAGTCCATTCTGGGCCTGGGCAACAAAAAAATAGTTATTAGTTCTGCCGAAGTGGTGCAAACCAGCTGAATCCCATCACTGGAAGGACCCCTTCTTCAGATAAGGGGCAGCTATTACCAAATACATTCAGGGCGAAAGAAAAAGGCTGCAATTCTTGTCAGAAAGGTATTATTTGGGTAAAGTATGCTACAAAGAAGACAAAACCAACCACCAGTGCAGAAAATAGCTTTTTGGAATAAAGGCAGAAATGAAAAAAAAAAACATCAAAAGGACAGTCTTTCACCTTACAGTGAGATGGGTGGTACCTAAATTTATTTATCTATTTGTTTGTTTGTTTATGATCATATTTAGAGACCATCCATCTCCCTCTAAAATGACTCTGGTGGTATACAAATGGATAAATAAGTTAATAAATAAACCATAAATGTATCTGGACAATAACAATATATATATATATATATATATATATATATATATATATATATATATATATATATATATATATGTATGTATTTGTTTTCTGAGGTTTTTGCGGGTATTTGTATGTAGGTCTTTGGTTGTTCGGGTTTTCTCCCGTGTAAAATTGGAAGTGTCTTGGCGACGTTTCGACGAAGTCCCATTCATCATCTTCAGGCTGGTGTTTTCAGCTTCGTGCTTTGAGCAGCAATGTGTGGTCTTAGCTGTTTCTTCCTTTTAACTGCCAGTGGGGGTATGAACTGATTGGGTGGGAGCTTGACTGTGTTCTGATTGGGTGGAGGTGTGTTCTGAATGGTTAGGGGCTTGGCTGTGCTCTGATTGGCTGGGGGAGTGTTCTGTTTGGTTGTGCTCAGGTTAGTCTGAGTAACTAACTTACTCCCGCAAAAACCTCAGAAAACAAATATATATATATATATATATATATATATATATATATATATATATATATATATATATCCATCTGCAAAACTGGCCCCACAATAGTATTGTGTTCCCTTGTTGGAATAAGCTGGGAATAAACATGGTGATTGGGAATAAACATGGTGATTGCTTTAGAAAGAAGGTTGCAGTTTATTGAAGAGAAGAGCCAGACAGAAAGATGGGTCTAGTAGAAAAGAGAGAAAAAAAGGGCTGAGCACATGTAGGGAGTGGGTTTTTATACCCTCTGGAGCCTTTTGTTTGGAGTTGTTTCTGTGGTATGAACTTTGACCTGAGTCTGAGTGTGCTTTTCTGGTATTCTGATAGTGATGGGTTATGTCCTATTATGTCCCAAAGGTCATATCCTGCTTCCCTGGGTCTGGGGCTAATGAATTAGAGTTTGGGTGAGGTATACAGATTTTAGGTATCTTTGTCTTCTTAATCTCCTAGCTTCAATCTTCCTGATGGTTTATATCTGCATTTGTACAGAGCTGGCTTCTGCTTGGGGGAGGGAGATCTGGGGTTATCAAGAAAAACTGGGCATGCTTTTCTGCCTCTTTAAGATTCTTTGAGGAAATATATTTTTCTGCCCTTTTAATATTTCCTTCTCTGGGGGCTGACTTCCCACACCCTGAAAATGTCATTTTTTGGAGAAAGATTTCTTTAATGCATCCATTTACCATTCCTGGTTCCTAGCAGTCCCTACTTGAACAACTCAAAGAGTTTAGTACAAGTAACATATATAATTCTTCAAGTAAGAAAGTCATCCAATAGAAAAATTCAAAAACTCTTAAAGGTCACTATCCAGGCTATTTAGAAGATGGTGGTCTTTTATGCCTTTCTAGGAGGATGGTTCCTTTTATAAAATATCAAACATTACAACATTCAGAATTATGTTTTGTGTTATTTTTTTTTTTAAAAAAGCCTCCTTCTTACTGATGGTAAAATAATATATACATGGGAGAAAGCTTTTGTTTGTGTAAATGAAATTGTGATTTACTTGTAACTGTGAAACTTTCTATTAAAAGATGCCTAGCTTCAAAATATGAAAAGAAACTTGCAACTGAAAATTGATATGATCAATTTGCTACTCCCCCACCTGTTTAAAGCCAAAAATCTATTTATGAGATATTATTAAGTGCAAATAATTCCCAGAGCTTCAGGAGAGAAGATACAGCAGCAGAATGTGGTCTCATTTGCATATAAATGACATGATTTCAGCTCAGAGAGGAATATTGAAAAATATACGTTTCTACAGTGCAAGTTTGGAGAACAACACATATTAAGGTCAGATTGTGTCATTCCCATTCTCCCCTCCCTAGTTTATTCTTGGCAGAGGCAAAAATTGATTGCATTTCCAAATGTGTGTAAATAGTGTTAATTTTACCCACTCTGTATATTTTTAAATCTGTACTAATTAAACTACCTTTTTGTAAGCTTGATTGCGTATTAAAAACAAAAATGAAATGAAACACCATTCACAATCTGGTGACTGCTAATGAATTAATCCAAGCCCATTAGTTCCTTAGCCAGCATGGGGGTGATGAAAATTCTAGTCCCCATGAAATTGAAGAAGGCCATGTTAGGAAAGGATTATTTTAAAAAGTAATAATTTGAAAAATGCTAAAAAGAATTCTAGGAATGTCAAAGGTTGATATGCTTTCTTGTACTTCTAAAAAGATATGATGATTTAGGAGCGAGCAAGGCTTCAGATTCAGTTCCCAAAAGGAAGAGAGAAAGTATAGGAGCATGAATGTACCACTTATCTATGACTCATTAATTATGCAATGCTATTTAGCAGCATTTTATACCAGCTGCTCCAGCTGTGTGGTCTTGGAAAAAGAGGTATCTACTTTAATGGGTCATTGACAGATGTCATGCTTGTCCTTCCCAGGCAATCAAAAGCAGCTTTTCAGAATTAAAAATAAAGTTTTTAACAAAACTACAGAAACAGTAGTAGTAAAGAAGCTATGCATTTAGAACCCCCCCCCACACACACACAAATTTTAAGAATCCAATTTTGTAGAAGTGTATGCAGATAATCCAAGGAATGAAAGAATCACATGAAGTAAGTTACAGTCCTGGAAAAGAAGAAGGGGTGAGAAAGAAACTCAAGATAATCCCACTTTGATTTTCTTTAGAATTAAAAGGATACTTGGCAGAATTTCAATGGTCAAAATTCTGTTATTATATCTATAACAATAGAGAAATCCAGTAATCTGTGAATTGTTTATTCTTTAATTTGACCTTTCCCAAAGAGATGACAAATTTTATGTGCATATATCTAAAGTGAAATAAATACCTTCTTCTCCCTAAAGTTCCAATCCTAATAGGTAAGTATTCTATGGCTATTAACTTTTGGGATTTAAGAGATTTATTTAGGAGATATATAGAAGAAGGGGACGACAGAGAATGAGATGGCTGGATGGAGTCACTAAAGCAGTAGGCGTGAACTTAAATGGACTCCAGAAGATGGTAGAAGACAGGAAGACCTGGAGGAACATTGTCCATGGGGTCGCAATGGGTCAGGCATGACTTCGCAATTAACAACAACAACAACATATCTCTTCCAATTAATATTTTGAGACAATTTTAATAGCCCTTTAAATATATTTCTTGGTGCTTAACAGTGAGTTATGGAACAACTTCATGGTTGTTCAATATTGAGAGAGATAGGGAAAGGAGACAGAAAAAGAGTCAGAAAGATAAACTTCATTTGAATCTTCTTCAATGTTTTCTGCTATTATGACCTTGGGTCTTGCCACAGTCCCAGTTCTGTTGGCGTTTCTACACAATGAGTTATTATTATCCATACTTGGCTCTTTCTGAATTTTTCCTTGAGTGACTTCAGCTATGGATAAAGAGAAGAGAGGAGAGGGGAGGTTAGAGCAAGACAGAAAGGTGGAATTTACTTCTCATTTTATAAGAAATGTTGGCCCAAAGCAAAGGTTAGATTAAGATTGGGAAAATAGGGAACAAAGGTTGCAGTCAAGACTAACAAAAGAGAGTCTGATAAAATGCTTCAAAGAGAAAAGAGAGAGCCAGTCAGCAAAACAGATCTTAGCCTGAACAATAGGTTGATGGCCCTAAAAGGATGTTCTTTTGGGTAACAAAGAACAGATAAGCAGTTGATAAGCATATGTCTATTGCTCAGATTAAAGAAAAGAATGACCCAGGATGAATCTATTCCATACTGAATCTCTTTAAGGATATCTGCTCTCTCCCAAGACCAGCAACCAGTGATGCAAATGGGAAGAACTTAGGGGGGATGTTTGGAAAAATCATCTTGAGGTCCTTTTAATATCACTTTCATTCCCATTTCCTGAACATGAGAGATCGTGGTAAAGACAATTGAGGGCACACTAATTTCAATTAGGGGTCCTTGCAGTTTTCTTGGCAAGGTGTTTCAGAAGTGGTTGACCATATTTTTCTTAGGGCTGTGAGAAAGTGACTGGCCTGAGGTCAGCTAGCTGGCTTCCTGCCTAAGATGAGACTGCAACTCACAGATGTTTGCTCTACTACCTTAACTACTACACCAAACTGGTTCTCCCCAACTGGACATGCTTGCCAAATTCCTCCTGATGCATCAGTGTATCAGTTTGACTGAAGGAGATGACCGTTCTGTTCCTGCAATCAGCATTTTTGGCCTCTTGGCTTGACTATGATGTTAAATCTGCATAAATCTTGAGCTACCTAGAGGGTTCAATTGGGGAGGGGTATGATGGAACACCTGTCATCAACTCTTATTATTTCGGTGGCTTTTTAAAAATTCCATGTCTCCTTCCAAAAGCAAATTCTTCTTGGCCGTTCAAGAGCAATGAGAGAGAAACTATAGCTCTTCAAACTCTTCAGAACACTTAAAAAATAAAGGTTTAGAATGGTCTGACGACAGATCACATCCCTGGCAACGCCATTTCAAGAGAAGCATGAAATATAGAGAGCCTATAATGGCCACAAGGCAGAATGCCGGGCTATAAATTTAAATAGGCAGATCTGGCTTACCTCAAGGCAGTTCTGGTTTACGTCAGCTTTTGTGATTGCCCTCTAAAAGCATTGCTATCCTTGCGCAGTCGGCTCTGTTGAGGAAGGAGAATACCGAAAACACATGACTGAGAAGCCCAAGCATGTAATTTCAATATGTTGCTTTTTACTTCACCCCGTCAAAAAGTACAATCAATTTTCATTCTTCCCAATCATTTGCCTGAAATGATGCATTCTCAGATCCAGAGCGTTGAGGAAGGGAAAGGAAAGACTAGGCTGATTTAAAACCTGCCCCTCTTATTGGGATAGGTTTGTCCCAGGCCACTGTATTAAGAGAGAGGCAGGGCCAAATTCTCCCTTTTTGAAAAGCAGAACTGAAATGCCAACACACATTGGGGATAATGGTGATATAAGTGTTTTTTTGGGGGGGTCCTGCAAGGAAATTAAGTTAGCAGTTTAGTTGTTGCAATACTGTTTGCGATAAGCTTGCTATTCCATAGAAATGAATCTCAACCTCTATAAATCAGCCAATCAGGATATTCTTGAAAGTTCAGGCAATTAATAATATTTCACATCTTGGTAGCTTAAGGAAAACAGTTTTCAAAATTACTGTAGTGTGGGAACAATAAATTTCCGCACTAGAAAGGCTGAATGCCATATAATTTATTTTAGATTTTCATCTAGGGTGTATTATGACACTCTGCTTGAAAGTCAAATTGTCCATGTAAAATGTTTTCCAGGTGATAAGTTTACCCTGGGGGTTTCAATAAGATAATAGATGCAAAGTTATAACCGACTCCCCCCACCTATAAAAGCTGGTAATCAGTTTTTTTTAAAGCACCTTATGAGCAGAAGAAAAAAAATAGTAGCATTTGGACACTAGCATTTTCTCTTTAATAAGAGATCAATTAGCTACTTCTGGATTTGGCAATAAATATCCCGATGACACCCAGGGCTGGAATTATGAGTGATTCAAAATGGGCTTGCCTGAACTTATTCAGGAGGGCAGGACAAGAAATAAAGGGTGGAAGATCCACCCATTAAAGAGAGATTCAACCTAGAACGAAAAAGCAGAGACATCACCCTGCCAACAAAAGTACATATAGTCAAGGCCATGGTTTCCCCAGTTGCAATGTATGACTGTGAAAGCTGGACCATAAGAACGGCTGAGCGCCAAAGAATTGAGGCCTTTGAACTATGGTGCTGGAGAAGACTCCTGCGAGTCCCCTGGATTGCAAGGCGATCAAACCGGTCAGTCCTAGAGGAGATCAACCCTGACTCCTCTTTAGAAGGCTAGATCCTGAAGTTGAAACTCAAGTACTTTGGCCACCTAATGAGAAGGAAGGACTCCCTGGAGAAGAGCCTAACACTGGCAAAGATTGAGGGCAATAGAAGAAGGGGACGACAGAGAATGAGGTGGCTGGACGGAGTCACTGAAGCAGTAGGCATGAGTTTAAATGGACTCCAGAAGATGGTAGAGGACAGGAAGGCCTGGAGGAACGTTGTCCATGGGGTCGCGATGGGTCAGACACTACTTCGCAACTAACAACAACAAAGGATAAATTTTCTGACTGTGAGAACAATTAATCAGTGGAAGGGTTTACCTGCAGAAGTTCTGGGTGCACCATTGCTTTCAAGAAGAGATTGAACAGCCATTTGTCCGGAATGGTATAGAGCAGGGGTCTGCAACCTTGACAACTTTAAGATAGCTGGCTGAGGAATTCTGGGAGCTGAACTCCACAAGTCTTAAAGTTGTTAAGGTTGCAGACCCCTAGTTTAGAGTCCCTTCCAACCCTGTTATTCAATGTTCTATTCAGACTACATTAAGCTTCTGTTTTTGCCAGCTAGATTTTTCAGCAAGTTGTTTACGCTACTTTTACCACTGTACTACGACCATTAATAGATCTTTGCAATTTAACTGTTGGATTCTATCAGTCACATCAGGATACAGACAAAAAATAATCATCATCTTTTTTTTTTTAATGTTGGTGTAAGGAGGAAAAGAAAGAGGCCAAAAGCTTCTGATCGGCAACATCACTTTCGTTGTATTGTTTTCCAAAGTTACAGTCAAAATGATTCAAATCTGTATTCTGAAATATGATTGTGAATTGTTTATTGCTCCCATTCAGTTGAGCTGTGAGCAATGCTCTTTTTCATGTGTATTGCTTTGGAGTTTGCTTTTTTTTTAAAAGCAAAGTCATTCATAACTCTTAGAAAAGTACAAATTAACTAGATGGGAATATTAATCTGCTTCATGAGACATATTCAGCAAGCTCAGAAAGATTGGACTAGTTCTGGAACTGAGATGAATCTCCGTCTTCCACATGGGCTTTGCAAAGAAGCTTGCAGAGATTAGAGCCTTTCTCTTCCTGAATGAGTCCCATGTGCTCAGATGGAGAACTCATCCTTTCTTTTCCCAAGAATCCAGAAGAACAAGTCATTATTAGGAAGTCCGTCATTATTAGGAAGAAAGAAGGCAATGACCTTCTTAGTCATGACCTCTACATTATTTTCTTTGCCACCAAATGTTTTACATATGATTACTTAATGCAAAAAAGGCCTCCTTGAATTCTTTCTCTCTTTCTCTCCCTCTCTTTCTCTCAATAAAATTTGATTTTATTTCTCTTGTGAGCCTGATCTTTCTCCCCAAGTGCTAGATATGCACCAACACTTTATCTCATTGGAACAAAGAGGCTTTGTAAAATGTCTATTTGCATGAACCTATGCATGAAATGTATATATGACTCTGCATGATTTGGGACACAGGCAGGGTGAAAGATTCCTTCTAATGTGTGTCATAATGTCAACACATGTGAAAAATCACATCTGGTAACACTGTGCTCAAATTCTCAGAATCCTGTGCATGCAAATTTGAGTCTAGTTATTCAAAGCCACATCTGAAAGGAGCCCAGTTGACTGGTGCATCCTTCAAGAAATATTGTGAGCAAAACCAAAGAAAATGAAACATCCTTCTCTCTTTTCCTCCCATCTTTTTCACAACACCTGTTTTTCCTCCTCTGAAGAAAGACCTGGAAGCATCTCGTCTCTGCATTTATATTCTCATTTGTTGCAGAACTGAAATGAGAGGCGCCTTTGCTAGGAAATGGCATTAGCAACATCATTTCATGTCCTGGATAACATCTGTAAACCTCTGTGCTTGCCTACCGATTTCAACAAGAGGTTTCAAAACATATTTGTTTAAAAGGTCAAGCGGGAATACAAGCCTCCTGATGCACCACACACTAAGTAGCTTAATATCACGTTCATACAGGTCTCATATTGGACATTTTCCCTTCCTAATTATGCTAACAGCCTCCAGCCTGAGGCATGCTTAAGAAACCTCCATCTGTTTGTGGGGGGGGGGGGAAAGCAGGAAACCTCTCTCTTTTTTGAAACCCAGCATTATTTTTTCCCCTGATACCAGCCCTTAAAGGAACATTACCTGTTTTTTAAAAGTGGCTTTTGGTGAAGCCTCATCCTAACTCTCTAAAATAGCTTAGCCCAGTGGTGGCAAACAGGTGCCACGGGTGCCAGAGGAGGCACTCAGAGCCCTCTCTGTGGGCACGCGCGCCGTCGCCCCAGTCCTAGGCCTTCAGCTGGGTTTTAGAAAACCTTTTCGCTTTAGGCCTCTGCCTCCATGTACAAAAAAAAAAGGGGGGGGGTTTCAATCAATCAGTCAATTTCAACTTCTTGTGGAAAAAAAAGATCTTGCAAAGTTGGGATTGATTGATTGAACTTTTTAGTCCTACCCAGTCTGCTGTTACCACCGCAGCCATGCCCACCCAATGGGCTACACTCACCCAATGGGCCACACCCACCCAATGGGCCACACCCACCCGGCACCCGACGATGCATATTGGGTTTTGGGTTGCAGTTTGGGCACTCGGTCTCTAAAAGTTTCGCCATCACTGGCTTAGCCTATTGAGAACATTCCCTCTGCTGGCTACCAGTTACAACAGCTCCTTTAAACATGCTTGGTGAGGAATAAGTCCCATTGATCACAGAGGGCTTTCGTCAGAGAACTAAGATAAGATAAGATAACCTTTATTGTCATTTTTTTTACTGTGGGCACAACGGCACACATCAAAAATGAAATTTAGTTGCCTGCTCTCAAAGTGAAACACATACATGACACGCACCTAAACATACTATGAACAACATATGTACAGACTCACATCCCTACATATACATAGGAAATAAATATTAAATACTGTCCATCTTGAATATATAGCGGAAGGAGGAAGCTTGAGAGTTCGCAAGGTTAATGCTGTATGGGATGAAACTATGGCTGAATCTGGATGTTCTGCTACGGATACGGATACCAAGAAGCCTCCTCCCAGAAGGTAGAAGGTAACAAGGAAAACAGGTCGTGAAGAGGATGTGTAGTGTCCCAGATAACCTTACGGACCCTGTTCAAACAATGCTTCTGTGCTATGTCCTGGATGGGAGGGAGGGAACTGCCAATGATCTTTTCAGCCATTCTCACCACTCCCTGCATCGCCTTCCTGTCTGAAGCAGTGATGCCTCCAAACCAGACCGGGATGGTATATAGAATTGTATATATGCATGTGTTTTAAAATGAAAAGCTGAAGAACTTAGCAGCATTCCAGACAAGCCCTAAATACCATCTCCAGTTCTATTATTTTCCTTGTACTTTCCTGTTAATGGATCTCAACTATTCTTTCTCCTCTGCTGCACCTTGGGTCACACATGGAAACAAGCAGACAAGGTGCCTAAGACAAGAAACCCCGGTACTAGATTAAAATCTGGGCAAGGCAACTGTGCCTGCACACAGCAGGCAGGCAGGCAGATGAAAAGAGCTTTGGTATGAGAAGGTAGGGCTGCAAGAATCAAGGATAAGAACACCCTGTGTGCCTCTTTCAATGCTGAGACTAAAAGGAAGGAGCAGAGCTACCCAACGTTTTTCATCTGCTGGGCTCTACAGATGGATAACCTATTTGTGAATCATTGAACAAGAAATATAATCCATCTCACTGCAGTGAAACGTGATCAGATGACCCAAATGCCAGCTCGGTCTCTTGCCCAGATGTTTGTTCTAGCTTCTGATGCTTGATACCCCTATATACAAACACATCCATGCATGTAAGCATAGCCGCCAAGTGATTACTTTCAAGGTAAGTAAAATTATGTATGGTAAATAAAGTAAGAAATACTAAGTCAACTAAATTAAAGGCCTGAGATAGAAAAAAAAAAGAAAGAAAAGAGAGCAGAGATATAGTGCACCCCAGCACCACTTTACTGTGCTTTTCAATACCTTGTAAATCATCCTTACTTATCCAATGACAAATATGGGTGACAAAGCTTTGGGATGCTCACCCCATTAGCCATGACAGATCTTTTTCAGACCTTTTGTGATATCTTGGCTCTCTGTAGCTGTTGCAGAGTTTTGGGTAGGAAAGTGAAAATTCAGTGTAATGATTTGAAGACTAAGTAAGAAGTTGATGGGAAGGAAATCAGCCCATGAAAATGAAAGTGAGTTTGAATATTTATTTGATACATCCATGATTCACTTCCCCCTCCTCAGGCAGTTCCTACCAACAGTTGTGGCCCTTGACCCAGAAAAGATCGTGCATCCATGAAATACAGGAAGTGTTCAAGCAAATGGCAACCCATCAACCATCCATCAAATGGCCAATACTTTTTGTTTATTTTATTTATTTTAGTGACCCAAAGAACTTACCAGAGTCCTGAATGGAGGAACTTATGACTGGTCCTCAAAGCTCTGGCCACTGTAGCATCCCACAGTGGTGCAGTCACATGAGGTCATGTTTTACAACTATGTCACTTTGCAATGGAAATTCCAGTCCTAATCACCATTGTTAAGTGAGGACTATGCAGACTAGGGCCTTTGAACTATGGTGCTGGAGAAGACTCCTGCGAGTCCCTTGGACTGCAAGGCGTTCAAACCGGTCAGTCCTAGAAGAGATCAACCCCGACTGCTCTTTAGAAGGCCAGATCCTGAAGTTGAAACTCAAATACTTTGGCCACCTAATGAGAAGGAAGGACTCACTGGAGAAGGGCCTAATGCTGGGAAAGATTGAGGGCAATAGAAGAAGGGGACGACAGAGAATGAGATGGCTGGATGGAGTCACTGAAGCAGTAGGTGTGAACTTAAATGGACTCCAGAAGATGATAGAGGACAGGAAGACCTGGAGGAACATTATCCATGGGGTCGCGATGGGTCGGACACGACTTCGCAATTAACAACAACAACAACATGCGGACTAGGATGCTTTGCAAATATTAAGGCACTGGGTTGAAATGTTTTATTACTACTGGATTACATTTTATTTATTGACCTTGTCATAACTCGCATTTCAGATTTACTGTTGCAAATGAGTTGCCCACTGTATTTTTTTTCAAAACATGTATGAGGTTGTTCTCGTACATGTCTACTTAGTATATTTTCCTTGGAGTTCAGTAAGATAGGCATGCCAGAAGTATAAATGTAGTAACTGGCTGGGCAATTTTGTATGCCCACCATACTGAATTCAATGGGTTTTACTGCCAGACATACTAATTGTTGTGTAGACCACAACAAACTATCATTGGCCCTTAAAAACATGGGTGTACTGAGCAACCTTATCTGCCTGTTGAAAAATGTACATGATGAACAGAAAGCAAAAGTTATAAGAGGACATGGGGCAGGAAAATGATTCAAAACTGGGACAAGAGTGTGCTAAAGCTGCAGCTTATTATTCTGTTTATTTACCTTGTATGCCGAATACACTTACGAAAAACTAGGTTAGAAGAAGTAGAATTTAAATTTTCGGTAGGAATATCAGTATTCTCAGATAAGTCGATAATACCCTTTTTTCCACATGTGGAAGTGAAGATTCTTTATCTCTTCTGAAGGTAAAAGAAGACAATGCACAAGCCAATTTCTCTGGGGAGGAGGCGGGACAGAGAGTCAAAGAGGCAATGGCAATCCAATGAAACAGCTGTGGAAGAACGTCCCAAAGGTGATTGAATGGTAAAATTTATATAAATATAAGTTAGAACTGAAGAAGCTTCTTGGATGAGAAGCGAAATGTCTTTAAGAAAAAACCAAGAAAGTCCAGTTGCCTTTTGGAAAAGCACCTTTGGGACAACCGTGCCCTGGATGTTTGAGAATTTCCACAGATAGATGAAGAAGAAGTTGAAAGAATAATTGATTTTATTTTTCTAGGCTCACAAATTTAGCTGGGATGGCGATTGTGGCCATGAAATGAAAAAACATCGGAGACTTGTACAAAAGTCTTTGACAGACTGTTGAAGTGCAGGAGAACATACTGGCAAGAAAAGTATTATCAAGGGCCTTTTTTAAAAATTAGAATATATGCTTGTGAAAACTGGACCAAGGATAAAGAAAAGAAAATACACTAGTAAACGGAACCTGAATTATCAGATTGCAGAGTGTTTAATCCAGTGTTTCTCAACCTTGACAATTTTAAGGCATGTGGACTTCATCATTCTGGGAGTTGAAGTCCACATGCCTTAAAATTGTCAAGGTTGAGAAACACTGGTTTAATCTGTCTGTGCAATGTAATGGGAGCCAGTGAATCTCAAATCAGCTTCTACCTTTATGTCACATTCTCTTTTTTTTTTTAATTGAAAATTTTTAAAAACTTTTACAAAGACAGAAAAAATAATAACAACAACAACAACAAAACAATACAACCCTCCCCCAACCCCTCCCAAACCACCCCCTCCCTCCCCCCCCCCCGGAGCTTCCCAGAGCAGAATATAGGCTTAATTAAAAGAAATTAACAAAATTATAAGATAATTAAGAATAAAATATATATGAAAAAAGAATTATAAACCTTAAAAAGAAAAAATATTTTAAAAAGAAAAGCAAAGCAAAGAAAAAAAAAGTAGAGTTTTTATACAAGTTATAAAAAAGCTAAGTGATATTTTTTCATATCCAATTTAAATTGTATAAAATTTATCCATTTTTCCCATACAGCAAAAAAATTCTCTTGCGTTTGCTCTTTTAAAAAAGCCGAAATCTTTGCCATTTCCGCCAAGTAAGATACTTTAAAAAACCACTCTTGCAAAGTAGGCAAAGATTCCTTCTTCCAGTATTGACCTACTAACAGCCTTGCAGCTGTAATCAAATTCAACATCAATATAACCTCCTTAGCATCACAATCAGTAACAATACCAAGCAAAAACAATTGTGGAGTAAATTTTACCCTCTTTCTAAAAATTCTCTGAATGTTCCACCATATCTTAATCCAAAAAGCTTTTATATTTTTACACGACCACCAAATATGATAATAAGTGGCATCCAGGCAGCCACATCTCCAACATTTAGGCTGTAAGTCAGGATACATGAGAGACATCTTTTGTGGATCAAGGTGCCATCTGTAAAACATTTTATAAAAATTCTCCCTTAAATTCTGGGCTTGTGTAAACTTAACATTTCTCACCCAGATAGTTTCCCAGGTATCCAGTAGAACTGGTTCACCAAAATTCTGCGCCCATTTAATCATACAGTCTTTAATTAATTCTGATTCTGAATCCAGTTCCACTAGCACCCCATAAATTCTCTTAATGTGAGTTTGTCTTTGATCCTTTACTTGCTTAAAAAGATTTTCATCTTCTCTAAGCAGGCCTAAATTACGGTCCATCTTCCATCTATCTACTAATTGTCTATATTGAAACCAAGAATAGGTAATATTTTCATGTACTAGATCTTCCAAAGATTTTAACTGCCAATTTTGACCATCCCATCTAAGTATTTGTGTATAAGACACCGTATCCATTTTAACACCTCTCTTTATCCCCTCTATCGCATGCCAAGGTATAGCCCATAGTGGTATTTTAAAATCACTTTTATAATATTTCCTCCAAACCCTAAGTAAAGAAATCCTTATAATATGAGATTTAAAAGCCCAATCCACTTTTTTATTAAATATTAAATAGGCATGCCAACCAAAAAGTAAATCCCATCCCTCCAAATGGAGTATCTCTAAATTTGTTAAATTTACCCAATCACTAATTAATGTTAAAACCACAGCATCATAATATAATTTCAAATTCGGTACCTTGAGTCCACCTCTCTCACGGAAGTCCTGCATAATTTTAAACTTTACCCTTGGTTTTTTCCCTGCCCAAATAAATTTATTAATGCCTTTCTGCCATTCATTTAAATTAACCTCATTCTTTAAAATCGGTAACATTTGAAATAAAAAGAGAAATTTTGGCAGGACATTCATTTTAATCACTGCAGTTCTTCCCATGAGAGATAACTGTAAGTTCTCCCAATTTTTCAAGTCTTTTTGTACCCTGACCCACAACCTTTCATAGTTATTCTTAAACAATTTTACATTAGAAACAGATAAAATAACCCCCAGATATTTTATCTTATCAACAATTTCAAAACCAGTCAAATTAGCCAAAATCTGTTTATCACAAGTAGTCATATTTTTAGATAATATTTTAGTCTTATTATTATTAATTTTGAAATCCGAAACTGATCCATATTGATATATCAACTGTAATAACTTCACTACAGAATAAGTAGGTTGAGACAAAGTAACCACCAAGTCATCTGCAAAAGCTCTTAACTTATATTCTTTTTTGTTAACTTCTATTCCTCTTATTTCCTGCAACTCTCGGGTTTTAATCAACAAAATTTCCAATGTTAAAACAAACAGCAACGGTGACAAAGGACATCCCTGTCTAGTACCTTTTTCTATTATAAAAACCTCTGACAAACCCCCATTAACAATAAGTTGTGCCATTTGTTTTTGATATATAGCAGTAAGAGCTTGTAATATTTTTTCTCCAAAATTCATCTCCTCAATTGCTCTTAACATAAAAAGCCAGTTCAATTGATCAAAAGCTTTTTCAGCATCTAAAAATATCAGCCCTGCAGGGACTTGGTTGTTCTTATCTAAATATTCTAATATATTAATAATTTGTCTGACATTATTTTTCATGTACCTGCCAGTTATAAAACCCGATTGGTCCTTATGTATAAGCTGATGCACAACCGTCATAAGCCTATTAGCTAAAATTTTTGCAAAAATCTTATAATCTACATTTAAAAGAGATATAGGTCTATAATTCTTTGGTAAAGTAAGATCTTGATCCTCTTTTGGAATCAAGGATATAAAAGCACTGCGCCATGACGGAGGAATCTCTGAACCCTGCAATATGTTATTAAAAAGCTCACCTAAAGGTTGAATCATCTCTTCTACTAAAGTTTTATAATAAATAGGTGTCAAACCATCCGTACCTGGCGCTTTACCTAATTTTAATTGCTTAATAACTGTCACAATTTCCTCATTAGTAATTGGACCATTAATTTCTTGCTTCTGATCTTCTGTCAATTTAGGAAAGTTAGCCTCCCTTAAATATTTATTTATATCTAAAATGTGTACATTAGTAGTCTTATATAATTTTTGATAATAATCTAAAAAAGATTTCTTAATCAATTCCTTCTGATACACTAATTTACCATTATAATTTATTTTATCTATTATTCTCTGTCTCTGTTTCTTTCTTAATTGATAGGCCAACCATCTCCCTGGTTTATTGGCATTACAAAATGTATTTTGTTTTATAAACAAAAAATTAGTTGCAGATTGATCAGCCATCAACATGTTAAATTGTGTTCTTAGGAACTTTATAGATTCCTTAACCTTTTCATCTGAAGGATTTAAAATCAAAAACTTTTCTTTTGATTTAATCTCATCTTCCAGTTCCTTACGCTTCTGAGTCTGCTTTTGTCTATGAACATGGTTCATTTTTATCAGAATCCCACGCATAAAAGCTTTACCTGCATCCCATACCATTGATGTTGATGTCCCCTTATATATATTCAAAACAAAATAATCCTTTAAACACTCCTTTAACTTTTGAACATTCTTTTCTTGTCTAAATAAGTTCTCATTCACCCTCCAGGATCTCCTCTCCTCTTTTTCATAAATCAGCTCCATCCAAACTGGACTATGATCCGTCAATGACCTAGGAAAAATTTTTACGTTCTTTACCCTATTATATAAGTCAGTTGTAATTAAAAAAAATCAATTCTTGAAAGAGATTGATGTCTATCTGAAAAAAAGGTAAAGTCTCTCTCCTCTTGGTTACGTTCACGCCAATAGTCTCTCAATTCCCAATCCTCTTTCAGATCAAAAAAGGCTTTAGGTAATTTAGCCTGTTTAGAAAGGGTAGAAGAACCTTTTTTGTCCCTTTGTGTATCTAAAACACCATTCCAATCCCCCATTAATATCACAGATGTATAGTCCAGCAAAATTATTTTCTGATGTAACAGTTTATAAAATTGTTCTTGTTGCTGATTTGGTGCGTACAATCCCACTACAAGTATTTTCTTACCATATAAACCAAGTTCAATCATTACATATCTTCCTTGAGGATCTGATTCTACCAGACAAACTGGTAGATTTTGCTTAACATAAATAACCACTCCCCCTTTTTTCCCAGGGGCAGGAGATACAAAATGAGATCCCAAACGAACATTAGCTAAATATTTTTGATCTTTAAGTAAAATATGAGTTTCCTGCAAACAGATAATATCATTGTTATGTTGCTTTAAATAATGAAAGATTTTCTTTCTTTTCTGAGGGGAGTTAAGGCCGTTAATATTCCAGGTCAGGAACTTTGCCATCTCCCTTAACCAGGAGCCTGGAGAAGACTGCCTGAAGATCTGCCATTGATGAATGTGTTGCAGAACTCTTGGGTCTTGCTCCTCCCACCGGCAATGAAGCACTTTCATAAGAAGATTCTTTGGCTTCTTTCTTCTGTTGTTCCTTTTCCTTGCATCTGTGTGCTGCACGGGTCATCCTCTGCTCTTTAACCTCTGTTTGACGTTGCCATTCCACTTGTGACTTCCCAGCAGAAATCAGACCTAATCCTTCAGATTGCTGTTCCACCTCTTTGCCGCCCGAAGATTTCTGGATCATAGATAAAGATGAGCCTGCTCCCAGGACCGTATTATAAAACTCTTTGGCTTTAGCAACCGTGTTAAGCCTATAACGCATCCCCGCATGGCTCAAAACAATACCCGTCGGAATCTCCCATCTGAATGACATCGATCTTGCTTTAAGTTCATTAGCTAAAAAAGCAAAGTCTTTCCTGTTTCTTAAAATTCTTGATGGAATTTCCTTTAAAATAATGACATCTTGGGCAGCAATCTGAAATCTCTTATTGTAATAAGCTTGTATGATTTCATTACGCAGAGGCCTCTTTGTAAAATAAATCACCACATCTCTTGGCAAATTCTTTTGTTTCGCAATCCAAGAATTAACTCTGTAAACTTTTTCCACTTCTCTGCGTAATTCATCTTTATCCATATTCAAAACAAGAGCTAGATCATTAAGCACCATCTCTGTCAAATCTTGATTCATATCTTCTTTCAAACTCCTGATTCTCAAAGCATGCTCCATTTCCCTGTACTGGGACATAAGAATATCCTCTTGTGAACTTTCCACCTTTCTTTCCATATCCTGGAATTTATCTTCAATAAAGTCAACTTTATCTGCGACCTCCTCCACTCTAGAATCCAATTTCACAACCACAGAAACCAGGCCTGATAAAGCTGTTACTATATCTTGCCTCAAAATAGTGTTATTGTCCTCTAACAGCTGCTTCATTTCCTCTTTACTTTCAGATTTATTCTGTTTGAGGAGGTCTTTCATCTCCTCCTTAGTTTCAGATTTGATCTGTTTAAAAAGATCCTTCATTTCCTCTTTGCTTTCAGATTTGCTCTGTTCAAGAAGTTGCTTCATTTCATCTCTAATTTGGGATACAGCATTTCCCATTATATCTTTAATCTCTTGTGCAGATAAGCCTGGCAAAGGAGGAGAAGGTGGAGGCAGTACTGATGGTGTAGCTTTAAGTTGTTGTTGTACAGTTAGAGTTGTAGGAGAGGAAACCACCTTAGAAAGTATAGAGGCCGGTTGCCTCTTTGAAGCCATTTTTCAAAGTATTATTCTCTCTCTCTTTCCTCTTAAAAGGAAAAAGGAAAAAGAAAAAAAAGTACTAAAATTCTTAAAGTTTAAAAAAAAGCCAAAAAAAGTGCCCAAAACACGATCAGAAAATAAAGGAGAAAGTTAAAAGCAATAGATGTATTCATTTAAGTCCATATTTTCTTTCTGGAAAAAAAAAGTAAAGAACAAAAGAACAAAGTACTTTCAGAACGCCATCTTACTTTCACTCTCTGTGCCGACAAAAAAGAAACAAGGGAAAAGAATCAAAGTCAACTAGAAAAAAATTAAAAATTAAAATAAAATACTAAACTAAAAAAAATCCTTTAAACTGCTCTGTCCGCTTTAAAAATTACTCACCAGAAGACTTTAAACGCGGAGATGGTAGCGGCGTTTCCTCTTTGTCTTCCGAAGAGACAAAAACAGCTGGGAGGCGGAGAAAGCAGGAACTCCGAGGGAACGCTCCTTCTGCCCCCTCAAAAGAAAAATCCAGAGGGGGCTAAGAGGTTCTACCTCTATTCTTGCAATCTCTACCCCTTCCCTTCGCCCAGGAAGGGGATTCCGAGCCGCGGGCCAGCTGATGTTCGCTGCGCTCCGCAGATCTGACGCCGTCCCAGGAGGACGGCTACAAAGTAGCCGCCATCAACTTGAACTAAGTAGCTGCATCCTAAGTTTAATTTCTTGGTAACATGATAGCATGACCCCTGTAAACGGCACATGTACATTCATGTGTTCCTCTTTGAATTAAAAGCTTCCATATTAAACTTTCAGAAGCAGAATGAATTAATCCAGATGGAACTGTAAATACTTAGACAATCCAAAGGAAAATTTCCATAGTTTTCTCATTTCTTTTTTTCAATAAAAAATAAAGCCTTCTGCAGTATGCTAGCCGAGAGAAGAAAACTTGCATACTGGCATACATAGAGGTTGGTTAGCTAGGGAAAATAATGAGAATACTAAATGATTACTAATAATACTTAATCAAGATGCCAGTAAGCCTTTTCTATATTAATTTTCTCTTTTGAGGATAGTTTGAACCCCACTTTATTAAAGAAAAGAAAAAGGAACTCAGGAGTAACTATTTAATCTTCAAATGGAAAATGTAATTTTGAAAACCATTATCTTAGGAATGCAGTAATCAAAGCAAGTAATCATAGGAGTTAAGCCTGCCTTGAATGTTATTTAGAATACTTCCTGGATGAAAGCAACAATTGGCAGGCCCATCACAGCATCTGTTAGACTGTTGCTTTGGTCTAAGCAGTTGCACATTTAAGCAATAAATATGTATTCAAATACATATTATGACAGTGCAATTTTTTTTCTCTAAAATTATCAAACCATGTTAGCCTTGTGAGGTGGTTCCCACACACCATTACATCTCAAATGTCATTTTTTATGAATCATGAACATTTTTATTTTCCGTTTGGTCCTATGGAGATGGTTAGAATTAAACCACAATTACTCTGCCAATAGCAGCAAACCCCACGGGGCCTACATTGCTGAAAATGCAGAGAGGAGCTCAAGTCAAGAGGTGGCCAATACATACCTGGAGCACTCAAACTATTTGAAGCCAAGCCAATAGGACAACTTCTTTACAATCCCCAGCTGGGCCCTTCTCCAACTATGCACAATTACAGATAGTCCTTGACTTACAACCACTCATTTAGCAACCATTTGAAGTTACAATAATGTTAAAAAATGTGACTTATAAAGAATTTTGGATACAATATAGATTTAGAGAAATGGCAAAGCTAGTGGGAAAGAAATTGTAAATTGACAATGTCAACCTCTTATAAAGAAAACGTATACAAAATGTTTTATAGATGGCACTTGCCACCAGCAAGATTAACAAAAATGTTTAAAAATATGTTGGATAAATGTTGAAAATGTAATCACAAACCAGGTACTTATTATCATTTATGGTGGACATGTGTTAAAGCAAAGAAGTATTGGACAAAAATACATACTTGGCTAGAAAAGATGCTGGGGAAACACATAGACTTTAAACTGATTTTTTTTTTAGTTAGGTACAATGTCAGAAAAGCTTGATAAACAAAGTATATATTTGATTTTGCATGGGATAACAACAGCAAGAATTGCATTACACAACATTGGAAAAATGAAGAAATACCACTGGAGGAAGAAATAATTAAAAAGGATACTAGATTGTACAGAAATAGACAGACTTACTTTGAGATTGAAAGAAAATGAAGAAACAGAATATTTTCAAACTTGGGACTTATTTTACCAATGGTTGGAGAAACGAACTAGCTGAATCCCACCACTGCTCCTGTGACTCTGGATGCACAAAAATAACACAGCATGTACTCCTTTGGTGCCTGGACTACAGAGACATTCATATAAGCATCATTTCATCATTAATGTGTGAACCCAGATTGCACAGAAAATTCTACACCTCCCTGCTGCTTGCAGACACTAATTCTGCTACAACATACAATTTTTTTATGTGTAGCAGTATTCTAAATCTGTTGGATGATGATCTGGGCCTGAAATTAGTTTTAATCTAGTTTATTATTTAAGAGCACCTTGCATTGTGAAAGATTTTGGATAGCTATATACCAACTTTTATGCTCCCCTGTATCTGTTTAATGTTTTTATCCCTCCCTTTAGTTATTTTGTAGACTTTTGTTATATATATATATATATATATATATATATATATATATATATACATACTGTATATATATATTCTATCTTTTTCCAAATGTATTTTTTTGCTTTTTAGCTTTTGTTTTTATATTATTTTAGCTTTTTAAAAATTACTGCTTATATCTCATCCTCCTTATGATGGCCTGTGACCATAATAAAGATTTGATTTGTTTTGACCAGTTACTGCTTCCCCCCCCCCCTTTTAAAATCATATGCTTCTGAGAAGAATACAATGATTTTCTGCAGCTGCAGAATGAATCTAAAGATTATACAGAGGAAAAGAATGAAAGCAGAATATGGCCATTTCTATTCTAATACTGCATTTTAATCTTTTTAATGTCCATCTATAGAAATCAGTAACTCTGGAGCTCCCATATAGTCACATGTAATACAAGGTGTATATTACTGAAGATGGCTTTCATTTATTTAGTAGTTATAACTCCTACATTTCCATTGTATTCTAGGTCACTGTTTCTCAAACTGGCCACTTTTAAGATGTGTGGACTTCAACCCTCATAATTCTCCAGCCAGCTTGGCTGGCTGGGAAATTCTGGAAGTTGAAGTCCGCACATCTTAAAGGCGATCAGTTTGAGAACCACTGTTCTATGTAATCTAGGAATACATAACTTTGGCAAAATGTGCAGCCCTCCAGCAAACCAGAGTTTCTTCAGATGTTGGTGCTGATTTGTAATTTGGATGCAAAATTATGTCAAGAATATTTCTCTTCTGACTTCTATCTGAAAGGAACTAGAGATAACCAAGCTGAGTTTAGAACTGGGCATAGCTGCACATTCTCTCAATCCAATTATGGGGTGTGTGTGTGTGTGTGTGTGTGTGTGTGTTTTTACTGGGAGGGATGAGCAAGGAATGCCAGGAGTCCAAGACTTTTTAAGTCCAGAAAGGTTATCCAAGGTGTGAAGGCACTCCCAGCTGCCATTTAAAACAAGCAGGCATATGTATTGTGCTAAAGAACAACAGGAAGGAAGAATTATGAGCTTTTGCTAGAGAAATGCGAAGATAAGCCTATGCTTGGTTGACTGCACTACTATATGGTAGGGCAGAAATCTACATTTTGCATGTAAAAAATTCCGGAAGTAATTCTTTGCATATTCAGCTAAGACACTTAGGGAAGGCTCTATTGTGTTGGAGATTTGGGGTGGGGGATGGTGGTGGTGGTAAAGCAAATATTATAGGCTTGATGGCCTAACTACATCCAGTTTGTTTTTGCCAAGTATGAGATCTGTATGTATTTTAAAATTCAAATTAAGATCACTAGGAGTGGTACCTTTAAGTAATGTCACAAAGAAAATGCCTTATAATAATAATAAGAAGGTGCCATCTGCTGGCAAGAAAATGTAATGTGGGAATGTAAAATGGAATGCATTTTATATTCATTCAAGAGGCCTTTTGAACTGTTATAATTGCACTGCACAAGGTATACAGTATATTACACTGAAAGCAAGAAGTTATAATTTGCATTGAATTGGTGGAAAACCTAAATATAAGACCCTACATTCTTAATCATTAGTTATGCAAACCAAAGGGTCTGGAATTACAATTCAGCAATATTTGGAAGGTCAGAAATTTCCTCAAGGTTGTTATAAAGCAGGGGTCTTCAAACGTGGCCCTTTTATGACTTGTGGACTTCAACTCCCAGAATTCCTCAGCCAGGCATGCTGGTTGAGGAATTCTGGGAGTTGAAGACCACAAGTCATAAAAAGGCCAAGTTTGAAGACTCCTGTTATAAAGCATATACCAGTGATGGTGAACCTTTTAGAGACTGAGTGACCCAAAACTGGCCCCGCTCCTGCTCCACCCCCTGCCTGCTTGCAGGGCCACTCACCACCTCCAGGGCCCACCGCAGATCACCCAGCAGTGCCATGGCAGCCATGCCCTCTGCCCACGCCCCACAACATCAATTGTGCGCAATGGGACATGAGGGCAGAGTCTTGCCTACACTGCCTGGCTGCCATGTCTTTGGCTGCATTGCTCCACATGGGCCACGCTCTGGGGCGACTCTTCTCCAGGAGGGCTGCTGGTGAGGAGGGGGTCATGGGAGAAGGCAAGGCTGGGGCAACGGCATGTGTACCCACAGAGAGGACTCCGAGTGCCGCCTCTAGCACCCGTGCCATAGGTTCACCACCACTGGCATATACCATGAATTGATAGTTTCCCTTATATTCTCCTTTGGTACCATTTAAGCAAATTGTGAGTAATCTAACCAATTCAAAACGTTTGTTTATTCCTCCCCTGTTTGCTTTGATTTCCTTGCAAAAGCAAAGTAAAGCAAGGCAAAGCAAAGACTGTGGTGGCCATGTGTTCATAACAGGGTTCTTAATTTCCCAATCTTGCTAGAATTCCAGGAAAGCAAGATTTCTTTTGTTGGCGGGCGGACAGAGATCGACCCCTAGGCGTCTCGATTATGGGGTGCCTCAGGGCTCGGTTCTGTCCCCCCTTTTTAACATCTACATGAAACCGCTGGGTGAGATCATTCGGCAACACGGGGTGAGGTATCATCAGTATGCGGATGATACCCAATTGTATATCTCCACCCTGTGTCCTTTCAGTGAAGCAGTCGACGTGATATGCCGGTGCCTGGAAGATGTGAGGGTCTGGATGGGGGTGAACAGGCTTAGACTCAACCCTGACAAGACCGAGTGGCTCTGGGTCTTGCCCCCCCAAGGGTCATCCTGATGGTCCATCATTAGTCCTGGGGGGTGTAAATTTACCTCCCTCAGTGCAGGCACGCAACTTGGGAGTCCTCCTGGACTCACAGCTAAATTTGGAACAACATCTATCGGCTGTGGCCAGGGTTCGCCTGGTGCACCAGTTGCGGCCTTATTTGGACCGGGAGGCTCTACTCACAGTCACTCATGCCCTTGTGACCTCAAGACTGGATTACTGTAATGCGCTTTACATGGGGCTACCCTTGAAGAGCATTCGGAGGCTGCAGTTGGTTCAGAATGCAGCTGCAAGAGCGATTGTGGGTGCACCAAGGTACACCCACGTGTCATCTATCCTCCGCGAGCTGCACTGGCTTCCTGTGGGTCTCTGGACACAATTCAAGGTGTTGGTTATCACCTTTAAAGCCCTTCATGGCTTAGGACCAGGTTACTTACAGGACCGCATACTGCTGCATAGTTCCCAGAGACCGGTGAGGTCCCACAGATTGGGCCTCCTTCAGGTCCCGTCGGCCAGACAATGTTGGCTGGCGGGCCCTCGGGGAAGGGCCTTTTCTGTGGTGGCTCCGACGTGGTGGAATCAACTTCCCCCCAAGATTCGAACTATTCCCACCTTGCTGGCCTTTAAGAAAGCCATTAAAACTCTCCTGTTCCGGCAGGCCTGGGGTTGATGTCCCCGGGGGGGCCGGGATACGATTGGGACATGCTGTATGAATGCACTTATTTTTATTGTTATATTTATTGTTTTAATTTTGTACGCCGCCCTGAGTCCCTAGGGCGGCATATAAATTTTATTAATAAAATTAATAAATAAATAACCTAAATATGAGCAATAATGACAAAATGTAATGTTGCATCTTCCCTCCCTGCCTTCTCCACTGGTGAAAACATCAAGTGGAAAGGGATTAAATACAAAAAGAGGCAAGAGAAGCAGGCTCATACAAAGTTCCTCGGCATTGGTAGGAGGAATAAAAGAAGCAGGGGAATCCACTAAGACAGGGGTGTCAAACTCAATATCATTGAGGGCTGCATCAGCATTGTGGCTGCCCTCAGGGAGCTGGGTGGGTGTGGCCAGGGTGGATGCGGCCTAGTGGGTGGGCGTGGATGGAGTGGGTGTGGCCTAGTGGGTGGGCATGACCAGCTCTACATTGTTCGCATCAAGGTTGCCTGTGGGGGCTTGGGCAGGAGTGGGACAGATCTGAGGGTCTCTGGCAGAAGAGGGTGGGACCGGGGCAAGTGCCAAAGCATGGTCCACTGGAGGAGCCTCACTGTTCCTCTCAGGCCATGCGGGGGGGGGCTGGATGGTGGTGCGGGCTGCCCAGAGCCCTGGGCAGCAGAGGTCAAATGCCCAGCCTGGCCCTTGAGCACCCACGGCACCAAGACCAGCTCCACTTCCTCAAGGCTGCTGCTCAAGGTTCTCCTGGTTCCTCGCTATTTCCAGACAGCCTTGTGGAGCTAAGACTGAATGTGTTTCAGCATAGATGGCCACCACAAAATTGTACATTGGCTTCCGGCCGGCCTGGGCCAGGGCCAAGGCAGCAGGGGCCATTCTCTCACTGTTTCCAGGATGGCTTCACGGGCTACATGAAACCACTTCACGGGCCACATCCAGCCCCCGGGCCTTGTGTTTGACATGTCTGCACTAAGGGAAGTCTGGAGAGAATAGCAGGTCACCACCACAACTAAAAGAAATTTGAAATCCAGAGAATGATTTCTTAAGCTAGTTTCATTTCTAGCTGGTTAAGCACTGGAGTCATGCATCTTAGAGCTATAGTGTGGAAAAGCCCCAGGAATTTTTCTATAACCTTGCAGAGGAAGTTTAAGAGGGCAGTTCTTTCTTTCAAGAGCAATTCTTTGGTACTAATGATGAGAAAGATATCAAAAATATTAAAGGTCATCGGGTTGCAGCCTAAAATAAAATGGAAACCACTGAGCATTTCCTGGTAACATTGGCCAAAATGATTATATGAGATGAGAGGTGATTAAGAGAGACAGGGAAGAAAGAGATCAGAGACCATTAAAACATAATATCCAAGAACATGGCAGGTAAAATTCAGCAAAAGAGGTTTTATTTGAGGGAATTACAACTAATGTGTGTTATTTAAAATTACTTTATGGTTTTTGAAACTTAAATATAGCATCTAGTTTACACATAGGAACCAATGTATTTATGCGCATCAGTGTGTTCATAAGTACGTCTTTTGTTATCAGCTTGTTTCTGTATCCAATATGGCTTTTAAATATCATCATCATCATCAGATTGCATTAATTAAAATGATTGGAAAGCAGCAAGCAATCGTACTCATTTACCTTCTGACAAAAAGCTATTTTATGACTACTGCTATTGTTATATGATTAGGCAAACTTGTCCTTGGCATCCATTTTGTAAATGTCTGTTACATACAGTACTCTCAAAAATTTATGTATGCTTCCCAGCTCTAAAATGAATAAAGTCAATTTCAGGTTGAACTTGATTCTTACACAGTCAGATTCACACAGTTCTTTTGGCAGTGATGCTGAACTAGTTTATCACTGCTTCTTCCAAGAATCTAAGACTATTTCACCATTTATGACTTATAGCATCATCTGGAGGCATCAACTGCACTTGTGAGAATTGCTCCATTTCAAACTTCCAAGATTATTTTTGGTTTAATTTTTCTCAATTATGTGCTTTGAGATAATGGGAATCCATGTGTTATTGTGGTTAATAGAGACTTTAGGTTTTACACACCCATCTTGTAAGGAAGATGACTAAGATTTTCTTTTAAGTATCTTATTTAAATAAAATAGCTCCCTTTTTTATTTTTTAAACCAATTCTAGTAATCTCAGAGAACTCAGAATAAGTGGCAAGTAAAATAGGTCAGCTCTTTTTTTAAAAGGTATTTCATTAATTTTTTTATAATTACAAATCTTTAGTGCTTAGTAAACAATGTGTTGTCTGGGTCCACATATTTAACTTAATAATAATACACAGGGCTTTTTTTCTCATAGAACGCCCAGAATGGACGTTCCAGCACCTTTTTTGGATGGAACCTTGTAGGGTAGGCTAGGCGGGTTGTATGACGTGTGTGAGTTCCGGCACCTTTTTTTTTTTTTTAGAAAAAAAGTACTGATAATACATCTTCCATTTCTATTCTCTACTCTGTTTTTCTAGCCATTTGTAAAAAGTATCCCATGTTTGAAAATATTCTGTATCTTCTTTCCCTTTCATTTTCAATGTAAGTCTGTCCATTTCCGCACAGTCCAAAATTTTCTTAATTATATCTTCTTCAGCTGGTGTTTCTTCATTTTTCCAATGTTGTGCAAATGTAATTCTCGCTGCTGTTAATACATGTGGTATTAAATATATACTTTCTTTATCATAGTTTTTTGAAATAGTTTCGGCTTAAAATCTACATGTCTTCTTAACATTTGCTCTAACCACATATGTATTTTTGACCAGATTTTTTTGCTTTGGGGCATATCCACCAAAGGTGGTAATACGTATCTGGCTTTTGCCTACATTTCCAACAATTGCTAGACATATTTTTAAACATTTTTGCTAACCTTGCAGGTGATAAATGCCATCTATAAAACTTTTTATAAAATTTTCTTTATAGGTAACTACCCTTGTTATTTTATAGTTTCTTTCCCACAAATTTTGCCATTTTTCTAACTCTACATTTTGCCCAAAGTTTTTTGCCCATGTTATCATTTTTATTTCTTTGATTTGTTCATCTTCCATCTTTAAATTTAATAAAAAGTTATAGTTTCTTAATCAATTTTTCATCTGATGACAATAGCTTCTGGTCAAACATTATCTGATCTTTATAAAAACCATATGTTTTGGCATGTCTCCCATATCTTGTTTGTATTTGTAGGTGCAGCCACCATGGTAACTCAATGCCTTGTTCTTCCAGCTCTTGTTTAGTTTGTAATTTCCCTTCAGTATTCAAAATGTCCCTATAAGTCACAAGTTTCTCATGGTTAATTAAATTTGGGTGAACAAACATTCCATTGTCGAGATCCATCCTGGTATTTTCATATAAATTTTTGTTTTTAACCTTTTCCCATACTAGAAGCAAAGTGTTTCTTACATAGTGATTTTGGAAGTATTTATGGATTTTGTTCTTCTTATACCATAGAAAGGTTTTCCTTGAAGTCATCTTATTTAAATAAAATAGCTCCCCCTTTTTATTTTTTAAACCAATTCTAGTAATCTCAGAGCACTCAGAACAAGGTGGCAAGTAAAAAATAGGTCAGCTCTTGATTTGAAATGGTAGGTGAACATGTATTTGCAGTGTTCCTAAGATTTGTTTCCTTAGAGTAAAGTTGGCAGGTATGAGAGGAAGTTAAAGATTTATTTTTGGCGCTACTTACCAGATGTCATACTTGTTCTTCTGAGACAGTTGCTTTCATCCTGAACAGCATCAGTTCTAGTAGCAACGAAAACATGATTTCCATTCCATTTTAAGCAGTATAACACACCCTGTTCGCATGCCATTAAAAGTGGGGAGTTGAATTGTTTGAGAGGCTACAAGCAGAGAGTTAGCTGTCATTTGAAAACTAAACATATTTAAACCAGCTTTCTTGGCTTCAGAAGAATCGTTAAGGCCTTCTTTGTTTCCAAGATGAATTCTGGTCCTTATGTATCGTTTCATAGGTTATATTTTCACTATGACTGACAGGCTCAGTTCTCTCGGTAGATTAATTAAGTAGTCTGAATAGAAGAAAGATGAGAGTAAAAGATATATTGTAAAAGCTACTATCCCACTGCACTGTAGCCATTAAAACCTTTCAATATGAGGGAAGAATAAAGTCTTCGCTTGGCACTGAAAAAAATCTCCCTGTGGGGGCCAGTCTGCCTCCCTCCCTGGAAAGGCCATTCCACCAGCAGGGCCCCAGAATTTAGAAGCCTCCGTCCTTAACATTATGTGGTATGGAGTATCTGGAAAATGATCATCAAGAATAAACGGAATACCTGGGCAAGTGAATATGAGATGAGATGTTTCCCATGATAGCCTGGCTCTGAAACATTCAAGGCTTCACATTTCCAAACTGATGCATGAGGGGGGGGGAGCACAAAACTGGTAACCAGCATAGCTGACAAAGGACTGGCACCCCAGAGATCAGAGCAGCCGGTCCCTTTTAATAACCCAGCAGCTCTGCTTTGTACAAAGTTTTTGAGTCACCTTCAAAGCTGGTAGAATGCATTGCAGTAATCCAAGCAGAAAGTTATCAGAATTATATAACCGATGCTATATTACCCCTGCTTGGGAAACTTTACACTTAGAATATTAGCCCAAGGATATGAAGCCCAAGATATTTAATTGCCTGAGGCAAAGCATAAAAGGCTGCCATTTTGTTCTCCCATCCCATAGCAACAGTTCATCTGAAGGCTGTTTCAAGGATGGAGTAGCATGAAATATAGCCTTCCAGCACCTGCCAGTTAAGGGACTACCTCAGGGTAGCGTCAGGGCTGGCCTTCAGAAGAAAGAGATGAAGAGAGAGAGGTTCTCTTCACTGGACATCGGCACACAAAGGCTGGGTTTTGTCCAAAATCCTTTAGCAAATTCTGCATTAACGACAGATGATTTCTGACATTTTCTCCAACTTTTAGGACTTGGAGGAAGGACCGTATGGAAAGTCTAGAGCTATAGGCATGTAACTTCCTCATTGTGACTTAGCATCATATGGCATCATCCATGCATCATTAAGCTAATATAAATCTGTCTTCAGTATGTTTATACCCATGGAATGATGGCTAGATGAATGTAGATGACGCTAGAGGTCACGGGTGATGAAATGACTCTTGCAATCACCAAGATTTGGGGAACCTAGAAAGCAGGAAAGTGTGGGGGAGAAGCCTATCAATAGCCACCAATGAATAAAATATTGAAGAAATACTAGCTGTTTGGGAACTTCAGGCAGGTGGCGTTCCTTCCCATAGACATCCCATTTGGCTCTGAAGAATGGGAAAGCTGGATTAAATACGTCTTTAGTTGGATCCATTATAGGTCTTCTTTTGCTCTTGTATAGGTACCAGAAGCACAGAAAAATCTTCCAAAGTTATAGGTTACAGTTCTCTCAGGTTAAACAATTTTGAAGCCCTTTCACTGAAATGAGATTCTCAGGGATTTTCAAATGCTATTAAGACTTGTTCCAACAACATATTTGTTTACTTCATTGACTGTAAAATTATTATTATGTGCCTGATATCTTCTCAAGCGATGGTTTACTCTGGAGTAGGGTATTATCAGAGAGGAAAGGCTCAGCAAAAGAAAGAGCAGCGTCCAGGACTTAGCTAGTTCAGAACACAGCAATAGTATATTTCCTCAGTGTCAGCCGGAGTGTAATCCAAGAACACCTGAAGTTATAATATAAAATAAAGTATATTTACCTTGCCATTGAGGAGCATTATGGAGGTAGGTCAGAAGGGAAAAGATGGGGTTTATGTTTAAGTCTGAAATTTTATTCTATCACACACACACATTGACATCCCCTAGTGTTTTTTCTTCTTCTGGATTTAAGACTGCCTTACTGAAAGGGGCTTGAACAGTAGGAGAAAGACCTGACAATTCGTCAGTCAAAACAAAACAGACAGTTCTTACAGCTTGAAGAAAATAAGGATCTCAAGAGTGATATTGTAGCTAAAGGATCTGCAGCATTTGCAATAGTGGCGAATATCTGTAGCTCAGGTGGAGGGTGAGGGTGAAGGTTTGTGAACTGCTGGTGGGAGAAAGGGGCTTGTGTGTGTTGCTTGACAGTCGTTGATGTCTCTGGTTGGCTGTGCAGTTGATTTGGATTCTGAGGGGTTCATAGGCTGGTTGTAGGTTGACGTGTCTGTTGATGGAATTGCTTGTGGAGTGCCAGGCTTCGATGAACTCATGAGCTTGGCGGGTGGTAGTGTGGCCAATGATTTTAGTGTTGCCCAATTGAACTGGTGTTGTTTGGTGTCGGTGTGGGTAGAGATTAAGGATTTGGGATCGTGGCATTTGACTGCTAGCCAGTGTTCATGGATCCTGGTTTTTAATTGACATGATGTTTGTCCCACGTAGAATTGGTTGCAATAATTGATTTTGTAGATGACATTGTTTCTTTCATCCTTCTGTATCTTGTCTTTGGTTCTGGATAATTCCAGGTGGAGTGCGGCTGTGGGTTTGTGGGCTATTGCTATTCCTAGGGTTGGAAATTCTGGTTGTTATTTCCAGCACCCCTTTTGTGTATGGTAGGGTTACTTTTTCTGCGGTGGTCGGCTGTGTGGGTCCTATGTGTTGTGTGCTGTGTGTGTGTTGAACCTTCACCCTCAGTCTACAGCATCGTTAGATCATAGAAATCCTGCTGGTTTCAAACTGAGGTCCCTGAGGCCTCTGAATGATCGTGATCACGAGATCATCATAGATTCAGCTGAATAACAATGAAATCTGCCGTCTTATCAGAAAGCAAACAAGCGTATTCAAAAAATGCTTTCATTCATGACATATACATATAGTTCCTTTTTCACATTTTTAAAATTAAAGATACATAAATAAAGGGGAACCTGGAAACCAAACTGCCATCCCCTGCACCATCTATTTATAAGAACTGCATTTTGTGAGATCACCCACAACAGGCTTTTAAAAAGCTAAATGCATTCACCAACCTAAAAAGCTGCTGTAAGTGGTTCTTAGTCTCTGTCTTGAAGAATTCTTCAATATGAGGACCAAGAATCACCTACAGCAGCTTTTTAGGTTGATGAATGCATTTACAATTTTGGAAGCATGTTGTCGATGATCTGGAAAAACGCAGTTCTTAGAAATATTACAGTTACTTGGTTTTATTATTCTTTTTTTAAATGTAAAATAGAAGTGGGGAAGGAACAGATTTGTTACAAATGAGTGGTATAAAACAGATCAGGGAAATAACAGATAAGGGGCATGCACTTATAAACAGTGAACGCCATCTGCCACAGGGAGACTCACTCTGGAATTAATACTTAGAGCCAACATGATTTTCCCAGAGAAACGGAATCTCTTGATCTTTTGTACAATATTAGTATTTTGCCCTGAGACTTATAGATTTAATGTCTTTTTTGGACTAGAGATAAAAAAAACCCCACCACTGTATTAGACAAAAAGGAATTTTTCCAAGGTCTGGGCTAATGGAGTTTTAAATGAAAGTGGTGATTTATTTTTTATTAAGAAATTTTATATGGCTGCCAAACTCACACTGATTCCAGTCAGCTTAGAGAAATAAAACCCCAATACGAAACACAATAAATCCCCATGATGTTATTGTGTGCTGATGACTGATCATCGTATTGTTTGTATAAGTTTTTATGGTTTTTATTATAATTTATTTCATGACTAGGAATCACACAAAGTTTATGGAAGGGTAGAGTATTTTTTATTTTGTTTATTTCCAATTTCTAATTTGTTTATTTCCAATGTTTCTAGCCCACCCAATTCCCAAAGAACTGTGAGCAGTAGGCAGGATAATAGTAATACAGTATTCTCAGAGGATGAACAATTAATGGGAAAAGACCTAAATTCTAGGTATTTGTCAAAATGAAACTTCATGAATGACTAATACCTAATCAATTTGGCAGCATATGTAAAGCAGCTTCTGAATCTTATTCTGCTGGCTGATTTGTCCAGGAAGATGTGAGACGATTAGTCTAAGAGGATCATCTCCCTCCCTTCTGAAAGTTAATGTTCCTGTTTGAAAGTAGCTCATTAAAGCATAGAAAATGTGAATTTAAGTGTGAAGGACAGTACAGAAATATTTTCCACACATCCTGTGCTTGAGCCTTTGAGATTAGAAAATTAAAATAGTGAAAGAAGTCAGTTGTGTGGTAACACAGATTTTCTGTTTTATCTTATTTTTAATGTCAGATCTGTCAGAAATTTCTATAATAATAATAAAGTTGGAAGGGACCTTGGAGGTCATCGAGTCCAACCCCCTGCTCAGGCAGGAACCCTACACCATTTCAGACAAATGGCCGTCCAGTCTCTTCTTAAAAACTTCCAGTGTTGGACCATTCACCACTTCTAGAGGCAGGTTGTTCCATTGGTTAATTGTTCTAACTGTCAGGAAGTTTCTCCTTAGTTCTAAGTTGCTTCTCTCCTTGATCAGTTTCCATCCGCTGCTTCTCGTCCTGCCTTCAGGTGCCTTGGAGAATAGCTTGACTCCCTCTTCTTTGTGGCAGCCCCTGAATATTGAAACACTGCTATCATGTCCCCCCTCGTCCTTCTCTTCATTGAACTAGACATACCCAATTCCAGCAACTGTTCCTTATGTTTTAGCCTCCAGTCCCTTAATCATCTTTGTTGCTCTTCTCTGTACTCTTTCTAGAGTCTCAGCATCTTTTTTACATCGTGGTGACCAAAACTGGATGCAGTATTCCAAGTGTGGCCTTACCAAGGCATTGTAAAGTGGTATTAATACGTCACGTGATCTTGATTCTATCCCTCTGTTAATGCAGCCTAGCACTGTGTTGGCTTTTTTGGCAGCTGCAGCACACTGCTGGCTCATATTTAAGTGATTGTCCACTAGGACTCCGAGATCCCTCTCACAGTTACTACTATTGAGCAAGGTTTATAGATATCAGAAACTTGTGAGTGGATAGAGTAGAAATAAGAAACTATTAATTATTAACTATTAACTATTAACTCTTGTGACTCCACAGTCATAAGACAGACCCTGAAACAGCTTCATTCAATGTTCTAAAGTTGACTTCTTTATACTTTCTTTTGAATCTCAGCAATGAAGCAGCACAAAGGCCTTTGACATCTAACAGATAAACAAGCCCTATTGGCTTTCCACAAAGCAAAATCAAACCACACTAGAGTATTAATCTTGCCATAGGCAGTTCTCAGCAGCTTGAAGTCTTCAGCCATGGAAACGTACTAACTCCAGACCCGTCATGATCTTTCAGTCCAACACAAGGTTATTTTTATGAGAGGAATGCTAAGGCAGGAACCCTGGAAAAAAAGGTGGGATATAAATCTAACAAATACGTAAATAAAATTTGAAATGGTTGCTGCTCATTTAATTAAATTAACCCGTTTCCACAGAAGTGCATTTACATTAACAGAACAATAGAATACCCAACAGGGGTCCCCAATCCGGTACCAGACTGTGGTGTGTTGACTGCCAGGCCATGGGAATAATTGGTGAGCCCCCTCCACTCGCAGTGGTGCTGTTGCGCAGCCACTAGTGGCCCCATCTGCACATGCGTGGGTGCGCTAGCACTGCTACCAGCGTCACACAGGTACCAGTAGCCTGTTTACACAATGGCCATGGCCTGCTTGCGCATGCACACACCTGTTTGTACCACTGCCGTGTGCACGCTCGTTTGCGCATGTGCGTGCGGGCCCCATGTGCACACATTTCCCTGCTCCTCCCAGGCTGCCAAGCTGGAAAGGTTGGGGAGCTCTGCCCTACAATATTCCCTATGTTAATGTGTCTGGGGGCAACTTTAAAAACTTTAAAATGACCGATCAATTCTATATTTACGTATCTAGTACATCTTATTTTCAAAAAAATATGGGTACATTTTGATGAGTAGAGAGATGCAGCAGCATTGAGATGATCTATGGAAATGAACAGTGCATTTCCATGAATGCTCCGAAGCAGACTCAGTTTTATAAAGTCATGGGGACTAGAGCTTTTAGTATTCATAAGAACAAGCAGCAGCACTTGCAAGATGTTGATGCTGTTATGGGGAAGGCTATACTTTATGCTATAATTTCACCAGAAGCGGAGAGTTTTATTTTCTACATTTTTCCACAGAATGAGCATGGTCCAAAGGAGGAAGTGGTAAAGTAATTTGTCATTTCAAAGAAACTGAATCACTAAATAGGAACATGGAACATTTCATTGACCACTTCTACATTCAGTTTGGGCTAGAAAAGCAATAATGGGTGAAACGTAATTCCAAATGTAATAAACACAAAGACTGAAATTTGTATATGCTTATCGTTATCATATTTAAATGTTATCATCTCCTTTGAGCAAGAAGTATTTAAAAAGTGTTACCTGTAAAAAATGGTACATAAAAATTTAGGAACAGAATTTGTAAGGAAGCCATGCAGATGAGAAAGGTAGTTGGATTAATGGCACTGTTTGTAACATGATATTTTCATTTTTATTTATTCAGTTGATTATGTGTTCTTTTTTGGGAGTCCACTTTGTCTGAAGAAAGAAGATTCAAAACTTATGCTTTGTAAGTTTTTCTGAGAATTGTACTTTTTCAGATCAACGATTGCACATCACGTATCGTTAAAATTAGAAAATGTTTTAATGAAATGTGTTTACCACATTTACCACATGAGAAAGACTTAATTTATGCTAGTTGCTGCATGATATGATCGAGCATACGAAACGGCATATATATCTCTCACTTAAAGTTTTACCGAATATCCTATTTATTGATATGAAGAACCAGAGACTAACTTTTAAATAGACATCAGTGGAAGACTAATTTGTTCAGTTGGCAGTAATACATTTTTAACTCTTTGTGCGTTAGGTCAGGGTTCCTCAACCTTGGCAACTTTAAGACTCGCGGACTTCAACTCCCAGAATTGCTTTGCTGGTTGAGGAATTCTGGAAGTTGAAGTCCACAAGTCTTAAAGTTGCCAAGGTTGAGGAACCCTGCTTTAAATCAGGGCTTTTCAACCTTTTCACCCATTGTACCACTTTTAGGATATGGCAACATCCGAGTACCACCACTTGCCTAGCAAAGTGTAAAAAACTTGGATGACCAAAAAAAAAAAGGAAAAAAGTGATGAAGTACAGGTAGTCCTCAACTTACAACAGTTCGCTTAGTGACTGTTCGAAGTTACAATAGCACTGAAAAAAGTGCCCCCCCAAGCCAGAGCCGAGCAAGACACCTGCCTGCCCGCCCAGCCACGTTCTTCCTCCTGTCCGAGGTTTTCATTGTTGTGAGCATTTCTGTTGAGGATTGGCAGTGGGAGTGGGGGTGTGTTTGGTTTTTATTCCCCCCATCTGCTGGGTGGTTGCAGCAGGTTTTGGTCACTTCACATGACCCTGGGACACTGTGACCGTCATAAATATGAATCAGTTGCCAAGCATCTGAACGTAAATCACAAGACCCTGGGGATGTTGCAACATTCCAGCTGATTGGTGCTTCTTCTGGGCTCAGAAGCACCAGGATCAGCACCGTGCTCCAGCTGGAGCCTGGCACTGATCCTGGCGCTTCCGCTGAGCCCTGACAGCCCTGCAGCTCCAGCCATCTCTGGCTCAGGCTTGCGTGGTGCTACCACTGGTTCAGCTCATTCCCTTCCCCCGCTACCACTTTTCTAGGATGGTTGCGTACCACCTGCCAGGTGCCAATGTACCACAGGTGGTACCCGTACCACTGGTTGAAAAGCCTTGCTTTAGATGACATGATATCATACTATCTGAAGACTTAAGTAATATGTGGATACTTTTACAATAACCAAATGCCATCTTGCATATCTGTAAACCAGTGGTTCTCAACCTGTGGGTCGGGACCCCATTTGGGGTCGAACGACCATTTCACGGGGGTCGTCAAACAATGCAGTCCGCCATTTTTTCCCCCTTTTCCTTAGCTGTGCTACTCCCTTTTATTCTATTGGCTTTTGAAAGCCAATAGAATAGACTCTCTTGAATAGAGTCTAATTCTATTAGCTTTCAAAAGCCAATAGGAATTGTCCCGGCTGTCTCTGCCCTGCTGAGCCCGCCAAAAGTCCCATTCTGCAAACGGTGCTGCACCAGTTGAGTAGTCCTCGACTTACAACCGGTTGAGTAGTCCTCGACTTACAACCGGTTGGGGGTCGCGGCATTAAAAAGGTTGAGAACCACTGCTGTAAACTATTGTAGAATGAAACAATTATTAGATATCAGTGTCTGGAAAATGTGTTGTAATGCCCTATTTCGTCATCTGAGAACACAATTACAAGCAACACTGCTTTGATCCTGCGAATGGGCATGTTATTACCATGAAATGTATCCTGGTAGTTGGCACACTGGAATGGGAATGTTTTCTGTTGACATTATAGTAAGTGAGTATTCAAAAGACATGGGTCTAATTATTGAGGCTATAGGTGGTCGTCGACTTACGACCACAACTGAGCCCAGAAGTTATATTGCTAAGGGAGAAATTTGCTAAGTGTGTTTGGTCCCATTTTACGACTTTTCTTGCCACCCTTGTAAAGTGAATCGCTGCAGTTGTTAAATTAGTAACACGGTTAAGTGAATCTGGCTTCCCTATTGTCTTTGGCAGAGGGTCGCAAAAGATGGTCATATGACCCGGGGACACTGCAACTGTCATAAATATGAACCGATAGATTGTGTGATCATGGGGATGCTACAATGGTCATAAGTGTGAAAAGTGGTCATAAGTCGCATTTTTCAATGCTGTTGTAACTTCAAATGGTCACTAAATGAATTGTTGTAAGACGAGGACTGCCTGTATATGACGGCAACAGCTTCCGACTTGTGTCTGAATCCAACCAACATTATTAAACATTACTTGTAATCTCTAAATGCCTTAGAATTTAAAACCTAAACATGGCCTTCTTCAATACATGTTGTCCTCAACTTACAACCGGTCACTTAGTGTTGCGACCTACCAAGAAAAAGGAAGTTATGATTCGATTCCAAAGTTCTTGATAGTTGCCCCCCCCCAGAAGTGTTCAGCCACAGGCCCTCATTTACAGCCCTTTGTAGTGTCCCTGGATCACATGCATTTTATGACAGTTTTACTGAAAAACCAGCAAAACTGCGGCATGGCAAATAATGGATTCGTTTAATGACCACCTCATTCATTTAATGACTGCCACATTGATTTTACAACTGCTGCGTTAACAACTACCACAAGAAAGGTTATAAAATCAGGTTGATCGTGTGACCAACTTGATTTATTACCATTGCAACATATGACAGTAATGGACAAGCTCCATTACAGTTGTATTGCCAAGGATTACCTATACAAAGCTATATAGAAAAGTTGGTTAGACTGGTTTGTTTTGCCCTCTAGACACGGAGGTATTTTTGACTAGGAGGTGGGTCTTCATAGCAGTTGGACCTAATTGCCATCTCAGGAGCAACTGGTCTTAACTGGCTCTTTGTTGCCTTGTGAAATCCTTTTTATTTCGGGAGGTGTTTAACCTGCTGAGTTGCTGTTTTCATGATGTTATCATGCTATTTAAATTAATTGTCATCTGCTGTTTCTCCATTTTCCAAATTGTACTGCACCCATTGCTAGGTAATGAATTGCTTTATTGACTTTGTATAAGCCACCTTGAAGGTCTCCAGTAGCAGAGTACAAATCATTCTAATAAATACGTAATGGTATTTGTAGAAACCCCCTGCTGGTCTCTAAGGCAGGTCCAGTGCCCCACAAATAGTATTTAATCCTACTCAGAATCATTCATTTTTGGGGTGATGTGTGGATATAGAAGACAGCTCATCCTCCTAGGAATGTCATTCCAGGTCTTCCCTGTTCTGTCCTATCCTGTCCAGTTCACAAAGTCACTTTATACACGTCTCTTCCTACAGTTTGAAAAATATGTTTCTTATCCAGGGAAACATGGAAAAGAAACAACACTGCTATAATTCTCAAACTGCTGGGACAGTGCATAATGTGTTACTGATTTGACAGCGTCAGTCTAAGTTATATTTGAAGTTGGAAATATTTGTTGTGTCTAGTTTTTAAATTTTTCATTTTCTAAGGACTATTTTTCAAACAACTGATTCTTTAAAGCTTCTGTGCACATCACAGACTAAGTCATTTGTTATTCCAGAGCCTCTGATTATCTTAAACAGCAGCTTTAAAATAAGAACTTTAAAACTGTAGGATAGACAGTAGAGAAGGCATCAAATCATATAGATAATATGTGTGCACTGACATAATCACATAGATGCTGCAATAACATATGCAAACTTTATAATTTGTACCCCTCTCTAGTTTTCATTTGCAAGCACCTATGGTGGTGGGGTGTTCAACGTTCCAATCACCCTTCTGATGCTTATTTACAAATAATGTGTTCCTTTTAAGTTATTAAAATTATATAAAAGTCTTCACTGAGGGCTTAAGGAAAATTACCCATGAAAGAGACAGAGAGAGACAGACCGGGGGGGGGGGGGAGGAAAGAGGGAGGGAGAGAGATTTATATTTTAGAACAAATCTTCAGTGTTAAGCTATTATGTAGCATACACCACATTTTAAAAGTTCCTCAAATTTTTGACAAAAATTTGATTAGTCCAGTGGTGGCGAACCTATGGCATGCGTGCCAAAGGTGGCACTGGGAGCCCTCTCTGTGGGCACGTGCGCTGTCGCTCCAGCCCCGCCTCCCCCCACAGTGCCCTCACCAGCAGCCCCCCCAGAGGAGAGTTGCCCCCAGGCACGGCCCATGCAGAGCAGCGCAGCCAAGGACATGGCATCCGGACAGCGGGGACAAGACTCTGCCCTCATGCCCCGTTGCACGCAGTTGATGCTGCGAGGCATGGACAGAGGGTGTGGCTGCCATGGCACTGCTGGGCCCCTGGGCGATCTGCTGTGGGCCAGTGAGGCAGTGGGTGGCCCTGCGGGCAGGCGGGGCAGGGCAGAGTGTGGGAGGAGCAGGGGGTGGGGATGGGCCAGGGGGGCGGAGCAGGGATGGGCCAGGGGGCGATGCAGTTTTTGGGCACTTGGTCTCTAAAAGGTTCACCATCACTGGATTAGTCTATCTCTCTCAGCTCAACCAGCCTTATAGGCCTGTTGTTAGGAAAAATAGGAGAATGAATGAATGCTACCTTGCTTTGCTGAATTAAAAGTTAAAAAGAAAAATATTCTGAGTTTGATTATATTTATTTAGATTAACAGAATTGGAAGATACCTTTGAGTTCTTCCAGTCCAACCCATTGCTCAAGCAGGAAACCTTATACCAGAGGTCCCCAACCTTTTGGGCACCAGGGACCGCTTCCGTGGAGAAAGGTTTTTCCATGGACCGGAAAGTGCATGGTTTTGTGTGCTGCCTGCATCCCACGGATGGGGCTTTGCTTGTTTGTGTGGACCGATTGCTGGCATGCTGTAGCCCAGTATTGGTCCACGGACTGGGGGTTGGGAACCCCTGCCCTATACCATTTCAGACAAATTGTTGTTTAATCTCTTTTAAAAACCTGCAGTGTTGGAGCACCCACAACTTCTGGAGGAAGTCATTCCACTGATTAATTGTTCCAACTGTTAGGAAATTTCTCCTTACTTCTAGGTTGGTTCTTTCCTTGTTTAATTTCCATCTGTTGCTTTTTGTCCTGCCTTCAGAAGCTTTGGAGAATAGGTTGACCCCCCCCCCCTTCTTCAGCTCCTCAGATACTGGACTACTGCTATCATATCATCCCTATTTCTTCTTTTCATTAGACATGCTTAATTCCTACAACTGTTCTTGTTTTAGCTTCCAGTCCCCTAATCATCTTTGTTGGTCTTCTCTACACTCTTTCTAGAGTCTCAGCATCTTTTTTACATCATGGTGACCAAAACTGGATGCAATATTCCAAGTGTGGTTTTACCAAAGCACTAAAAATAGTATTAACCCTTTACGTAGTCTTGATTTTATCCCTGTCTTAATGCAGCCTAGGACTGAATTGGCTTTTCTGCCAGCTGCAGCACACTGCTAGCTCATATTTAAGTGATTGACTGCTAAGTCTCCAAGATCCCTCTCGCAGTTACTACTATTGAGCCAAGTACTGCCTATTCTACACCAGAACAGTCTCATCAACTGAACAGAACAGAGGATTGCAGCCCAGAATAATTAAATATTTCAGGCACTGACTCCAAACTTTTGGGAGTTTACAGTATACCTGGAAGTGTCTTGGGCACTGTCCCATTTGTGGAAGCCATTAAAGTTTCCATTCACAAACTATCACTCAACAATGTTGCAGAAAAACAAATTGACCAGTAAAGTAGCTTATTTAGAAATCTGAATACAATGAAGAAATTGGATCCAACTTCCAGAACATTTCTTTGATTCTAGAACTTTTACTCTACAGAAGCCTATTTCATAAACTGTGTTCATATGGTACATTGAAACCAAAATGAATGGCCACATTATAGGCAAGAGCATTGTGCCAACCCAATCTTTCAGAATGGTACGGATGCTCAGAAAAGCAAGTTAATTATAGGCAAATCTATAATACGAACTGTTGGTAATTATAATCAGGATCTTGTATATGTGACAGATAACTCTATGAACACTTCAAAACAAGATGTTTCTCCAAATGCCTATTTTGTATGTCCTGTGTTTCTGAGTACATATGGAATCCAAATATATATTCTGGGAATAAAGATAGCCGTATTTCATGCGGAAGCACTTTTGATCATCTAGGGAAAAAGCTTCCCAGGTATAAACCAATTGAAGAGAGCCAGTTTGATGTAACTATGAAGACATGAGGCTAGAAACTAGAAGATTGTGACTTCTAGCCCTGCTTTAGGCACAAAGCCAGCTGAGTGACTTTGGGCCAGTCATTCGCTCTCAACTCTAGAAAGGAGGCAATGATGAACCACTTTGGAAAAACCTTTCCAAGAAAACTACAGGGACTTGTTCAGGCAGTTGCCAGGAGTCAAAATTGATTCAAAGGCACCAAAAATAAATTAATAAACTAGCCCATGGGCACAGGGGGCAGATATTCTCAGGCACCAGATTGCTTGCACTCGGAACCTAATATATTGAATTTTTTTGGGTAAGACTAAAACGGGTCTTCAAATTTGGCCCTTTTATGACTTGTGGACTTCAACTCCCAGAATTCCTCAGCAAGGCACACTGGCTGAGGAATTCTGGGAGTTGAAGTCCACAAGTCATAACAGAGCCAAGTTTGAAGACCCCTGGACTAAAAACTCAAAGACATTTACGTCCATATTGAAATTAAAGAAAACAAAGCATCTGGAACCACATCATTTAATTTGTGGTGTGGATGGGTGCTTGATTTTTCAATTCCTTTATTTTTAATATTTGTGTACAAAAATTCCCCCACCATTCCAGAACACCATTAATACCCACCTTCCTATAAGCCTGTTTAAAGGAAAACCCCATGGAAGATGGGGCAGGTACAAGATAGGCCTGAGCCACTGCCTCAGGAATTCTGGGAGTTGAAGTCCACAAGTCATAAAAGAGCCAAGGTTGCCTACCCCTGAGCTAGGCCAATGACCCAAAACTTAAGTATCCAGAATAAACCAAGCATTGGATCCAACCGCCTGGCTCTAACTCAGCAGAGGAAGGAATAAGGCGAGCGCCTCTTTTGCGGCCCAGGTGAACTGGGAGGCCTCCCTCGAGCTGCCCAGGGGAAGGAACATTTTTTTTTGGGAGCCGAGAGGCTACGCACATGCGTCTTACCGGGCTAAGTAGGGCGGAGGATGTGCTGATGAGGGGGGAATCCAAGGCGAGGTGGCGTGATGTCGTCATGACGCTTCACGCAACTCCCCCATTCCGTCTGACGCACGCCCTGTTCGAGCCCGTGAGTTTTCCGTTATGGTTATTATTATTTTCGACGGGGGAGGGGGAGGGGGACAGGGAGAAGGGGGGTGGGGGAGACCCAGAGAGAGGGAACGTCGCGCGGTAGCCAGGACCGAAAAGAGGTTGGAATGGAATGCGCGCGCGAAAGGGAGGAGGCAGAGCGGGGAGGGGGGGGTCTTTACTCCATCCTGTCGCATCAGAGAACATGGCGGCTGCCCCTGGTGCGGCAAAGGGGCTCGACCAGGCCGGGTTTCGGCCGCTGGAGGTAAGTAGCCGAGCCCGAGGGGAAACGGCGACTGGGAGGGGTGGCTTGGGAACTAGGCCGGTCCATTTAGACTTCGGGGTGGGGAAATGCGAGGGAGCCACCAGCCCCGTTCTCCCTCCTCCAAATCCGTTGCGGGTCCGACTGGGCCGGGCACAAAGAGCTGCTGCGCTGAGGAGGGTTTTGTTCGGTCACATGAAACGGCGTTAGCCAGTGAACGCGGAGTTGGGAGACGCCGCTGGCCCCCCGAAAAGGAACCTCGGCTGGAGGCGAGAGGGAAGCCCCGAGCCGGAATGACTTGGGCGACCCGAGGAAGGCCGCAGAGGGAATGAGGTCACCCTGGCAGCGCCGGGGGGGGGGGGATCATCGTTCCTGTAAAGCAGGGTAGTGGAGTGTGGAAGAAGGCCGGGCCGTCGTTTGGCCTCCAGCTCCTCTTCCACTGAGAGGCGGCCTGATCTCTTTTGATATTATTTTATCATTATTATTAGCATTAAACCTGAGTCAGCGTACCCAAGTTTTGAACCTGAGGCGTAGATTTCACAGCCATGCTTTTAAAACTCTCCATATTGTTGTCGGACTTTTAGACCCTCTGTACATTTCTTAGTACACAGTGGCCATTCTGGCTGCCATGGTGCCCACTAGCCAATTTAAGGAGCTCAGGTGATCCTGAAATTTATCTTAAGTTATTCGACAGAAAGTATGGAATGTGCTTTCTCTCCTCTAGTTTCCAAACTTTCTATTGCACCCAATGTTCTTCACTAAGACCCAGGCAAGGTGTGTATGCTTTTGGCTTGTTTTGCCCTTTCAAAAGCATGGTACTGTAGTAAATTTATTTTAATGCATGGAAAAACTAAATAATACATATAATCTGACGTAGGAGTAAGTAATACAGGATAGATTTGTACTTTTCAAATTGTCAAAGAAGACATGTCAATTTGCTGGGTACTAACATACTGACACACACTTGTTGCCTTCTAAGTTTTGATATTTTATTTATATTTCATTTTTTTCCTTTATGGTATAATTGGTGAGGTAACTTACAGTATAGAGATTCACACAAATGTTTAAACTTCGATGGGTACACTAATGTTTGAAATTCTTTACTGCATATTTCTTCTTGATAGATGAATGATTCAGGATGTGAAAATATTGGGCAGAAGAATTCTGCTGCTATAGCATAGGTAAGATTTCAACAGACCATAGTTTTATATATTGCCTGATATGAAAATAGTAACCGAAACTAAATATTCTCAACAGAGCAAATACTAAATAAATTAATTTGATTTTTAGGAAATTGTGAGTTGTAACAATTTTTAAACCAATAGACACAGTAGTAATGGCTCTAAAAAGTTTGGATTTAGGAGTTAAGTTTATTCTGGTTTTTTTGTGGATCTGAGAGCATTTTGGGACAGCTATCTTCAAATATTTATAATATGAACTAGAGAAGGAACAACCAAACCTAGGGCAAAGAGATGTAATGGCTCATTTGTGGATTATACTACTTTGCAAATGGATGTTTTAGAATATTATTGTGATTTCTTGTTGTAAAAATATTTTAAAAGAAGAGAGAAGAAAATAGAATATAGATATTATACAGAAAATTTTGCAGAGTAGTATAAGATAAACTATTCCATTGGGGAAAAACACATTAATTCTTATATATCACCTCAGATTGAAATCAATATAATGATAGTTTTACAACAGTTTAATATTTTAGCACTTTCAAAACTGTTATATTTAACTGTTATTAAAGTCAAATTTTAGATTAACTGAGAAATCTATATAATAAAAATCATGGGTAAAACATCAAGAACTCTTATTTTTAAGAAGATTGAAATTTTGGTGGCAAGCAGTGTACAGATTTGTTCTCCGATAACAGTTTCCAGGTTAAACTTCTCATGGATGAGTATTCCCAGAGATTAAACTGTTATTTTTCTAATCAGAGAATTGCATATCATTTCCAGGAATATGCATATGTTATCCTGGTAGCAGCTATAGTATGCCAGTTGAGTGTATCTAATGATTTCCTTAGAATGGCTATGAAATTGTTGTCATTCCTTTTTATTTTTACCATTTTCTTGTGTCTGGAATCTTAAGTTCCTGTAAGCCCTGGATGCAGCATACAAAATATTTTCTAATAGTACAATACAGAGTATACATTATTATGCATTTAAAAGATTCATTTGAGCTTAACTGATAAAATTGATTTGAGCAGGCTCTATATCTGGATGTCAACTGAAATAAATGGGAGGTGTTCATGAGCAACATAGGTAGAGTATGTGACACGATAAAACATAGTTGGATTGCATGGTCGTTACTATAAACAGTTAAGCCAACCTGTATAGCTGGAGTTGTCTCCAGTTACATTTGTTTTCATGTAGCTCTCCAAAATATAATAGGAATCTGAAATTTGATCTGCCTCACTCAGTTACATTGTTTACTGGATGATTCTAAGGCTATCGTTCTCTCAGTTGACTCTCCCTTGGAGTTATGTGAGAATAAAATATTATCAAGCATTTATTTTGCCGCGGGCTTTTTCATGAAACAGCTATATGCATATGATATCCAACCGTCACGAACATATTTCCCATCACATGCATATTCTCTGCATATACTCTGTGTCTTGTCTTAGAGAGTCTCTCAGCTTCTTGAGGAAAAATTTCCTGGGAGAAATACAGAGGAACAATATGCCACTGTTGGCTTCAAATGATAAAGGGAGCATTCTGTTACTGTCAGTGCTGATTTTGACCCTGAAATGTAACTGAAGTAGTTCAAACATCATTATTTAGCAGATATTATATATCTTCCTGTATATAATAGTGCAGTAATCCATATTATAATTTGAAGAATGAAATAGGTTTTCAGAAGAAGGAAGATTTTTTTTAAGATTTATCATATTTAAAATATTTTATAATTTTAATATACTTATATCCCTAATATTATATAATCTTTGAAATACAAACACATGAGTCTCTGTTTTATTATCCTATGTGAATCACTTCAGCAGTGTTGAAATAAAGAAAAGGTACTGTGGAGGATGAGTGGGTATGTATTCAGCACTTGCTGGCAATTCCTTAAACCAAATGCATCTTTTCCTTGTGTAGTTGTAGAGGACAGACATGATCCTGGGAAAAGGTGTGGCTGCTTTGAAGAGTTTCTGACAGATTCTGTGTGAGTGGTCCTATATGTTTTAAAGTTGTTGTTTTTTTTAAATCTGAAGCACAGCAGAGCCCAAATGAAAAAAAAAATATTTTTCTTTACATTTAAGAAATGTGAATCAAATCTGAACATAAATTTTCAATTCATACAAAGTTCCTTTAAAAAAACAACCAAATCCTAGATTAATTATTTAGTGCAGACCTTCAGATTATTAGATCTGATCTTGATCAACAGATATCCTGTTCTGAGAATATCTTGTACTTTGCAAATACTTTTTTTCTCTGTTGATTAGTGTTATCTGTCTAAGTGGGAACAGGATGGATGTGAAAAGGTGCACATGAAATTCTTCATCTTCACAGGTTAAGGTTCAAACACTAAAGGGATAAGTGTAGAATATAAAACAATGCATTTCCATATAATCTCCAGAGAGACCTCTCTATCTAGTAGAGGATAGAGAGGAAGACCTATGAACCAAATACCCAATAATGTTTCCTAACTCAGAAAAAAAAGGAAGTGTCTGAATAGTTGTTACACTGTGTTTCTGTGCCTTTACTAATAACTTTATCATGTTGTATTTTACTTCCTGGAAAAACTGAAAATAAACACCTGTACAAGTCTTCAGAATGTAGCTTTGTTTAAAAACAAGGATAGAAAGCCAGTTTGCTGTGGTAGTTAAGTCATCAGACTATAAACTTGGAGACGGTGAGTTCTACTCTGCTTTGAGCACCAAAGTAGTTGGGCCAATCAACTTTCAGCTCTAGGAAGGAGACATTGACAAACATTTCTGAAACTTGGCAAGAAAACTGCAGGGATTTATCCAGGTGGTTGCCAGCAGTCAAGGTTGGCTCAAAAAAAAAGGATATGTTCTGCAGTTTGAATTCAGAACTTTGCTGTTCGCTAAAGTGTAAGAGATCATTTGTACAGTAGTTCAGACTTGGAAGTACCTGTACTTCAAGACTGGAAGGAAGAATGAGGGTTCAGTTGATTGTTACGGGCAAGTTATTGTCTGCAAGGTTGTGGTAAGCCAATAGTCAGAATATGTCTACCAAATGTGCATTCATGTTATCACAGCAGATTTATGAAAAAAATACAGCATTTGAAGTTGTCTGTCTACGAATTTCATTTGGTTCAGTAGTTGCCTGTACTATCCAGAAAAGCACTCTCAGAGATCGTAACAGGTTCTATGACCTGTTGTGTAAAGAGAAAATAACAATGGTGTGTGCACCTATGGAATTTATTTAATTATAGCTAAATGGTGCTAAAAACGTTCTAATAATAATGGTGAATAAATAATAGAGCACGCCATTAGTTTAAGTTTTAAATGTTTTGTTTTATGGTGTTTAGTTGTTTAATGAAAAAGTATACATATTTTTCAGGATCCAAGTCCAATTACAAATTGTTTTAAATACTTAGAATTTCTTGGTAATTAATATTCTTCCTGTAGAAGAAATAAAAGCTAAGGAAGTGGAAACTTGGTATCTAGATGCCAATGATTTTCCTATCCGGGAACCATAAGACAGTTTTTCATCCTTTTTCCATCACCAACTAATAGATTACATACATTTATATGTACATTTCTTCTCTGCTTTATGTGTACATATTTTTCTTTCATATAACTATAGTTGTGGATGTTTTTATTAGTATTATAGTTTTTATATATATATTGTAGTTGCATGCTGTAAACTACTAATCAACTGTAGCAATGATGTGTAACAGCTTTCTGAAACTGTAACAGTCTTTTTTAACTGTGAAACTGCACCTTAAACCACAACATGACTTACAAATATCTTCTTTAGCTTTTAAATAGAACAGCATTTTAAAAACAGGCTAAAATGAGAGTTGCATTCTGCTTAAAGAGGCATGTCAGCTCAAATAAAGGTATCTGCCATTGATCGTAACTTTATTCCTGAATTATCTTTGCTTATTTTTAAATGAGAGCAGTGTAATGGTTAAGGAAATATGTCAGGTTGCGTGGTTCAGTTTTAATAGATAGAGATATCCCAAAGGTGCTTTTTCAAAAGGCAGCTGGAGTTTACTTGTTTTTCCTTGAAGACATTTTACTTCTCATCCAAGAAACTTCTTCAGTTCTGACTAGTGGAAAATGGAAAGATTTATATGTCTTGAATTATATTCTTTGACCCCTCTTTCAAACCAGCAGCCCTCTCTGTCCAGAATGTGTACAGCAAAGTCCACATTTTGGACAGAGAGGACCACTGATTTGAAAAAGGGGTCAAAGAGGCCATCTACATTAAGATTGAAGAGCCCTCTCTCAACAGAGAGGAGGGGTACAATGCCACCCACCTCCTGTCTACAATACAGACATTTCAGCAGTCCCAAGAAGGTTCCACGCCCATTTGCACTACCCAGGTGACCTTCCAAGTGGCCTCAACAACTCTCAGAGTGCTAACAAGCAGATGACTGCAAGAAATATAAATCCTTCCATTCTCCACCATTCAGTCAGAAATGAAGAAGCTTCTTGGATGAGAGGTGAAACGTTTTCAAGGAAAAATAAAGTCCAGATGCCTTTTACAAAAGCACCTCTGGGACAATCATGACCTGGATAACTGAGAATCTCCATAAATAGATAGGGATATGTTTTTGATTCTTTAGTTCTCAAAAGACATTTATTCAAGAGGTATCAACTTGGAGACGACATCAGCAGCTATTGAATTTATGTTAAATATGTATGTGTGGCAGATCTGAAGTATTGCATTTTTCCATTGGTGGGATTTGACAATGGGCATGTCACTAAAATTGGTGTGTTAAACTTTGTGATGCTTGTTATGTATGTTTCTTTTTATTTTTCCTCCAAAAAAGAAAAATTACATATCCACACCTTGGTAGTTTTCTAAGAGTGATGCAGTCTCCTATGAATCCAGGTGTTTTAGTAATTTGTGGCTTTTAATGGATTGCGTTCCTCAGATTTAACCCAACATTGATACAGGCATCAGTGGTATATGTTTGCTGGATAAAAATCCAGGTTTTGTATCTGCTTTGGCTTCATGGTTTATAACTATGAAACAGAAACCTTAATTTTGTAGAAATGGAAACTCTCTGATGCTTGAATAATTTCACCTGGCTACTATTGTTTATGCTATTTTGGACATGAAGCGCACTGAATTCCATACTAGCTTCAGCAGCACCCAAAATTGTGCATGAAGGTGGAATTAGTATGATTGGTATTTTCTACTTATATTAAAACTAGGGTTTTATTTTGAACCAACTTCAATGTGAAACTTTATGAAATTCCTTTCCAAATGTAAAAGCTGTTGTCTAGACTGTAAAATGGATGGTTTGGGTCATTCTGGAAAGGGTTTGAGAAATGAGAAAATTTTACAAAGATTCACACTTGAAGTGATTTAGAACATAGTTTTTGAACTTTCTAATTAAAAATGACATGCAAGCATCATCTGATATAGATTGACAGAAAAAAATTTGGTTAATGTAAACTGCATATAGCTGGTCTAACACAATAATTTAATTTGTCTCTAATTCTCAGTAAGAATTAGAATAGAATTAGGAAGTTTGTGGACCACATATTTTACCCAGACTCTTGTTTTATGGCATCCAGAACACATTTAAATCATGTGACTGAAATCTTTTTTTTTTTACTTTTTGATGGTAAAAAAGGTGCAAAATATTTGCATAAACTCTGAAGCTTAATGCATAAAGTTTATCACCTCCAATCCTTTCAAAAGAAAAAAAAAACAAAATGGAAGAGCTGTCCCATGTTTTTGATAATATTTGCTCCACAACCTGTCTTCATTGACCAGAAATCTCCTTCTGCCCTGTACTGATTTCCCATGGCTCAGATTGATAGTAATTGGTATAATATATAGTAGACTAACTTAAAATGAGTATACAGAATCTTTGTGGTTATGCTGAATTTGAAATATTACTAGCTCTTCAGAGTAAATGGTATTACGATGACACTAAAATATAAAATTGAAGAGACCGAATGAGACTTTAGCTTACCAAACATGTTTTAGAAGTCAAAAATTTAAGTTTTACATTAAGGCCAATATCCTTATCAAGATATTGCTGTAAAGAAGTAAAATCTAAAGAAAGATGAAAGACTGTTTGGATTAGACACAAGAAAGACAGACACAAGAAAGACGCTAGCAGAAGTACTTGTGAAAATCAGAGTAGGCACCAATATAGTGAGATGGAAAGATGGCAGGAAAGATGGAGCAAAGTATTGCAAATAGTATTATGAAATTCATCCTACACAGTGGCTGAAATTCTGTAAGAAAACTTGACAAGGCTAGTTCCTGATAGGACATTTTTTGGTGAAACAGGAAAGTCTATACGTGCAAGTATTTCATAAGTTTTTAATTTGAAATGTATTGGATAGGGTACAAAGATTGAAAAACATAGTGACTTCTGATTGTTTTCAGTGCAATAGAATACAAAGAAAAAGTTACAACCTCTATTTTTTGCCTTACGTTTCTAAACATTTCAGGCCATCTCTTTAACCATACAACCATTCTAATCAACAAAATCTAAAATGAGAGTTTCATTGTTTTCAATTTTGAGCACAAACTAAATGTTTTCTTAGCTTTCTAATTTTTATATCTTTTTGTATTTTTATTTTACAATGAATTGTAATAAAAAAAATTTAAATGAAATGTATTTGGAGTGAGGTTATGGTATCTTACCAATATGTTTAATAATTAAGATGAAGCAAAATAAAGCATATCAAGATTTGTACTGGACTACCAGAAAGGTTGAATCAGTTTTAAAATATGAGTACATTGTGTTTTTTGCAATTATACAGTATGTATCTGAGATATAGATGGAGCTTTATTAGACAGAGTTCATTTTCAAAATATACAGTATAAGAAAATGGAATTGAGCAGAAGTTTATCATTGCCATCTTCAGGTTTAAAGGGAGAGTGCAGTAAGAAATATAGCCTAGTCAATGTTTGATGGAAAATGGAAATGACCATGCAGCATAACTGCTAAACTGGTAATATTGCTTGCAATTTTATTTCTGATAGAAATATGGAAATATTCTAATTATACTTAATTCAAGAAGTATAATTATATAAAATATTTTAGAATATTTATGATTACAATTAATATGTGCTAAATGCAAGGAATCACTCTACTAGAATCTCTGCAATTTACAATTTCTCTACAAGAAGTTTGATAGAAAAAAAAATGTTATGAAAAATAAGGGATGAATCGTGTTTTATTGGACAGACCTAACACTGTTCGAAATCTACTTGGAATCTTAATATGTTTATCATCGTTTTCAAATTATTGTTAAATGGCAATGTCAAAAATGAAGCCAATGAGAGTGAGTTTGGTCTAATGGTTAAGGCACCAGGCTGGAATCCAGAAGACCATGAATTCTAGTCCTGCCTTAGACATGATAGCCAGCTAGGTGACCTTGATCTAGTTCACACACACAGCCCAACTTACCTCATAGGGTGGTGATTGTGGAAAATAGGAGGTGAAAGGTGTGTAGAGTTATTTGTAAAATAATAAAGGCAAGATTTAAATAAATAATGTAAATTTCTATCCATTTCAATATGTATGTATTTGCCTGTCAGTTCTGTTCAAAATGTTAAAATTCAAGAGCATAAAAGTTTAATTAAGATGAGATTAATTAAAATAATCATTTCTACATGTTCAAAAATATATTTTTAATTTTTTTAAAAAAAAAGTCAGCAAAAGCTCAGTCTTCCCAGATCAGTTGGGGACACATCCCAGTGACTGGCTTTTGCTATAGAGAAGTCTTGCTCTTGAATTGCTGCGAGATGAGGCCAAGGTAATTGTAAGCAACTGGATTAAATTGAGAGGGCGGAGTCATCGGTCTACTTGCTTCAATCGGCTGTAGTGCTCTTAGTTGTCCCTCACCTGTCAGCATATTGGCGGGTTCAGAAGCTGTTCCCCCATTCACAGTTGCTCCCCTGGCGCATGTACAGACGCCCAGAGACTGGTTATCCGGTTGCTTTTGCTCTTTGCCTCTCTCCCCCCTCTCTTCTAGCCGAGCCTGAGTGTCCGTCTCAGAATTGAATTCAGGGCACGCTGCAGATTCGTTGTCCTCTCTGGGGGTCGCGATTATTTCACCTACAGCCACAAAGTTCCGATCCTGCAAAGAGTGGATTGGTTGCATTTGTCGTGAGTCACGGCGCTGTCCCTCCCACCCCCCCCCCAAGTATCTGATAAGCAGGTAAGAGGTCTATATGATGATTGATCGAATTCTCGGATAGCCAGGCCTCCTTGAGCAAGCGGCCACCCTTGGTGACATCTCGGGATATGGCCTCAGCATTGGCAAGATCAAACACATGGCCATTGCTGGCCATATGAGAACATACTGTGAGCTCTGCTCTTGCCTTCTGATCGCCAACTCATGCTCGTAGATCCTGGCCTTGAGCCTTTTGGTTGTTTCACCAACGTAATTGCATGGACAATTCTTGCACTGATTCTGTATATAACAGAAGATCTTTCCTCGTTGGGGAGCGGCTCTTTCATGATCATAGCACGTAGGGTCTGATCTGGTCTATGGGCAATGTTTACGTTAAAGGGAGCTAGCAACCGTGCTTGTGTGTGTGTGTGTATGTATAGTTTTGCAAAGCTTATACAAATAGATATCATATCATACCTTAAGTGCATGCATGGGTTATTTTGGGGGCAGGAGGAACTCAGTAGAATGAGCAATATGCAGGCAGTAGCTTTTATTTGACTCCCAAAGAGAATGCAAAGCCACAACTATAAAATAGATTGGGAGAAGATAGTCCCAACCACTATGTATCTGCTGAGGCACAACAACCAGTTCGTTTATATGTTTGCTTAGGTTTAAGCGATACTTCAATCCAAAAACTCCAAGCAGCTAGCAGTTCACTTTGTTTGATTGGATTTATATACTGCTTTTATCCAGATTCTAAGCAGTCAATAATCCCCACATTACAATAATTGCTATTTAGAGCTTGCCCTCGGCAAAAGTCAATTTATTACCTTTTATTTAGCACATTCCTAATAGCAGCTTGCATTTTGGGAAGCCATTTTGTTGCCTGGAGATGTTTTTAAAAAACCACACATTAACAATTTTCTATTTAAAATCTGATAATCTTTCTTAGTAATAAATTCTGTTTAAGAAATAAATGTCTCCTGGTGATGTGTTCTGATGTCCTCTTAAGAAATAGGACCTTTCTTAATAGTGCCTCTTTGTAAATCTCCCAGGTATTCTAGAAGGAACTCTATAATAACATAATAAATGATATACATATGACATAACATGATACATCTATGACACTGTTCCTGTTTTGTCTTAGAAGTTTCCTAAACAGACATTTTTCAAATGTGTTACAAATAATTGCAAGGCTCCTCACCCAGTATGATCATCACGGTCATGATTGTTGTATATGTTGTAAATTGTAATATGACACACACATAGATTCCTATTTGTGGAAGATGATTTATAATTTCAATCTGTTGTGTAGCTTCAGTGCCATATTGTTGTATTATATTATTTCTGAATTATGAGATGTTATCAGAACATTTTCATTCCGGTGCAAAGATATCTGAGCTGTTTAGATTTTTGACTGAGTACACTTTATAGTAATAGATGTAAATGTGAGGAAAAAATATTGAAAATCTAATTATAAATCAACTTTGTAAATACCTCCAGAGGATATGAGGCTGGTATAGTCCCTTGGAATATATGAAACTGATTTATTGAAATGAATAGAATAATTAATTGAAATGATCCCTACAAAAAGATCAGACATGCAAAAATTCTGTATGCTACCCAGCTTTCCTACTTGTTAGACTTGTGTGCACACACACAGAATGTGTGCCTATGATCTATTTATATATTTCTGTACAGATTCGTATGCATATGTCCTGCTGTAATTCTGTATCTGTATTCCAGATACGGGCCAGAAAAATTAATATTAAATTAATAACTACTGATTAAAATTACTTATAGCAAAAAATATCCCATCTGCAAAATTGATATCCCCATCTGCTGACAAAAAGCCTGTGGAAATGTGGCTGAGCAAATATAAACCTGTATAGTATGTGCTTACCCTATAAGGACATCCCCTAGGTTTTTGCTGTTATCAGGTTACCTTATAGCAGTGGCCCCCATCCTTTTGGGCACCAGGGACTGGTTCAGTGGAAAGAAGTTTTTCCACGGACAGGAGGGGGCGTGGTTTCGTGTGCTGCCTGCATCCCTCGGATGGGGCTTCACTTGTTTGTACAGCCTGGTTTCTGGCATGCTGCAAACCAGTGCTAATTCACAGACCGGGGGCTGGGGACCAGACCCCTGCCTTATAGAATAGAATATTCTTATTGACCAAGTGTGATTGGACACACAAGGAATTTGTCTCCAGTGCATAAGCTCTCAATGTACATAACAAACAAGGTAATATAATCAGTGTACATACAAACATACAAGTTACATGTACATACAAACAACAAGATAATATAAGGTACTATTTGGAGAAGGTAATAGAAAAGATAAGAAGGATAATTATAATACAGCCATACTACATGGGTAAATATGCTTAGACATAAGACCGTACTGCAGTGTTCAGCAAAGTAATGGCACAAGGGAAAAAACGATCTAGTTGTTTTGGTATGCAATGCTCTATAGTGGCATCCTGAGAGGAGGAGTTGAAACAGTTTATGTCCAGGATGTGAGGAGTGTAGATATTTTCTCAGCTCTTTTTCTGACGTTTGCAGTATATAGTAGAAAGCAGGCTGTTCATAATTGTTTTTTCTGCAGTTCTAAGTATCCGTTGAAGTCTTTACCTGTCCTGTTTGGTTGCTGTACCAACCAGACAGTTATAGAAATACAAATGACAGACTCAATAATTCCTCTGTAGAAGTGTATCAACAGCTCCTGGGACAGTCTGAACTTTCTGAGTTGATGCAGGAAGAACATTTTTTGTTGTGCCTTTTTAATGAGAGTTCTAATGTTAGGTGTCCATTTCAAATCCTGGGAAATTACAGAACTCAGAAACGTGAAGGTCTCTACTGTTGATACTGTGTTGTCTAATATTGTAAGAGGTGATAGAATAGGAGGGTTCCTCCTAAAATCCGCTTTCATCTCTACAGTTTTAAGAGCGTTGAGCTCCAGATTGTTCTTGCTGCACTGCAGGACCAGTTCAAGCTCCCATCCATATGCAGACTCATCACCATCTTGAATGAGACCAATGACCATTTTATCATTTAAAAACTTCGGTATTTTAACGAAGTGATTCTTTGAGATACAGTCACTGGTACAGAGAGAAAAGAGTAATGGACAGAGCATTCAGCCCTGGCGGCACCTGTGCTAATTGAACAGGTGTTTGATGTGATTTTACCTAGCTTCACCTGTTGCTTTCTATATTTCAGAAAGCTTATAATCCACCTACAAGTGTGGACAGACACAGTTATCTGAGTCAGTTGAATAATTTCTGGGATTATGATACTGAATGCCGTTGGATAGGTTATTGGGATTCAGCTCCTTGATGGAGGGTTTCTTGGGCATTGAGAGATGATAGTAGAATGTTTGAAACAGGAAGGAACATAACACATCTCTAGTGATTTATTAAACATGCAGGTGAAGATGGGGTCCAGTTGATCAACACAGACTTTCAAACAAGAAGGGGTTACTCCGTCTGGGCCTAGTGCTTTTCCAGGTTTTTGTCTATGAAATCTTTTCCAGGATTACCAGAGGTGGGAGGTCCAGAGGGATGGAGTCAGATGTAGGAGATTTGGCTATTGGTGGTGTATCTGAGATGGGGAGGGTAGTGATAGTTGACAGTGTTCTCTCAAACCTACAGTAGAACACATTCAGGTCATCTTGTCAATTGCCAATTTCCTTCAGTTAAGGGAGAGAGATCTACTGTAGCCAATGATAATTCTTCAGGCTTCTCCAGCATGAGAATCCACGAATAGGGTTTAGACTGTCTTCCTTCCCAATTAGACTAAGTCTGACAAAGTAGCCACGCCTCCTGCTGGTCCTCTGTTTCCCAGACACGACTTAGTCTTCAGCCCAGCAGGATGCGAGTATGTTTGGCTCCCTTATCAGACTTCTAGGCAGATTGTATTTTTTTATCTTTCCTTTTCGTGGATTCTCTCCCCCACCTCAGCGCTGGGATCAGCGCTGATCCAAATGCTCAGGGAATCCCTTTTCCCCCAAATTGGACCAAAAATTGAGTAACTTGGATTCAAGTCAAATTTACTGGAAATCCCTTCCCTTTACGTCCTGGCTTCAGCGTTCCCAGCAGGGAACAAAGAATCCCCGTCAGCCATTTTGTGGACTGCGCGGGATTGACAGAAAGTCTAGCTCAGACCAGCCAGCTGATCGCCAGCTACAAGGTTGCTGCTGTGGTCCCGGTTTTGGCACGCCGATCGCGCCCGCCATTTTGTGGACTGCGCGGTCAGATCCTCTTTGCCACTGCCCTCAGAGGCCAGCTAGATGAAGGGGAGACAGCACTGGGACAGAAGAGGACCGCCACAGAAGCTCAGTCCCAAGGCCTCCCTCCGCGCTACCGATCTTGAGCGGCCGCCATTTTGGACCACACGGCCGGCACGGATTTTACCTTAAAACTTGCCGCTTCATCTGGAGACCAGCTGATTGGCAAGAATCCAGCAGCCGGAGGCACTACCTTTTGGCCAGCAGCCTCGATTAAGCTCTGCTGGGAACAGGTCCAGAGGTCGTTCCGCTCTTATTGCATGGCCGCCATCTTGGACCACGCAGCCAGCGCGGACCTACTTTTTCAAAATTTGCCAGTGCAACTGGAGACCAGCTGATTGGCAACAACCCGGCAGCTGAGATAATTTCTTGGTACAGCCGTCTCCCTTGATCAGTGTGAGGGCAGGCAACAGTCAATCAGGCCAGGCGTTGGAGGATTAACTGGTACATAGCTTCCAGGTGGCAACAATCCCTATTAATATTGTCATATTAATAATAGATAATCAGGGTAATTGACCAATTAAATCAACGGTAATAAATCAATAATATTAACCTTCCCTGTGATCCTCAGTTCAAGCCAAGTCCTTAACCATAACTAGACCTTTCACATCGTGGGGGATTGCTGCCATTAACAAGGGACGTGTGTGCAGGCGCTTGCCAAATTGTGGTTTTGGCCGCCCCGTCCACCTGATCACAGCTCTATCAGTGCGCCTTTAGGCACCTATAGCCATCAGGAGCATTTTGGTGTGAGAGAGGCCTACTGGTCCAGCGTCCACCATAGTATACAGCAATTACTGACCCTGTCAATATCTGGGATCACTACCATACCTACCGCTCTGCTCCCATATCTCAGTGGTGATGGCAGACAATATGGTACCTCAGACTGCATAGGATGCGCCTGGCACTACCGTGCCAGAGAATTCCAACTCCTCCAAGTTGAAGGCTGCAGGAAAGTTGAAGGCCAAGGCTGTCCATGGCAAGAAGCCCTCCAAGGCAGCAGAGAAGGAGGCCAGCAGGAGACACCTAGCCTTGGAGAAGCAATTCTCCAAGGCTCAGCAGCTAAGTACCAGTGAGACAGTCCAGGCTCCCCAGGTCCCACATGATGGTTCACTGTTTAACCCGCAGCTGGCCCCCTCCGACACCCTGGCTCAATGGGCTTATCCCCGGTTGATGAGGCCAGGCAGGGAGAAGGCCCGCCTTTCAATCAGGGAACAAGTCCCCAATGGGTGGCTCCTTCATCCAGGTCCCAACCGGCACCAGAAGCCACATTCACACCCACAGCGGCCGGCCTCCATCCCACTGAACCTCGAGGAATGCGGCCAGAGCAATTACAGGCGTTACTGGCTCAAGTGTTTGCCCAGGCAATGGCATCATCATTCAACCAGGGGCCCAGGTCAGAATTCGTGACTCCCATGACGCTTCAGCACTCCCAGCAGGAAAACCCGGGGTACCCTGAATCTGTTTCGTCCGACCATTCATCTCAGAACAGAGACTCAGGCCCAGAGGAATACGGGTCAACGGACATCCAATTATCCGAGGATGAGGAGTCTGCTCCGGACCCCTCTCCCTTCGTTGGCCTATTCAACCTGGGTCTGTTTAAGTCACTCCTACTGAAGGCAACGACCTTGGCAAACATTTCCCCTGTTCAGGAACCCCAACCGGTTCTTTCCACAAGCCAGGACTCAAACCCCTCTTTTCTGAGCCCATGATTAAGGAAAAGCATATCCCTTGTCCCCCCTTCTTCCTGAATACCATTAAAAACAATGGGGGACCCCTGGCACCCCCCCATCGCTGGGGGGAATGGACAAAAAGTTGTTCAACATCACCCCGGTCTTGTCAGAACTCTTGGAGGTTTCAACCGTTGATGAATCACTAACACCAATATTTTCTTCTTCCACGGTGTCAGGAGACATGGCTGAGGCCTTAAAAGCAGAGGACAGAAAATCAGAGTTTTCCTTACGCAGGTCTCACCAAGCCTCGGCATGGTCAGTGAAGGCATCCACTTTCACCTCCTTCTTCACCAGGACCTCCATTATATGGCTCCGAGAGCTTCAGGCCATGATCCCCTCCTGGACCAGATTCATGCTCATCAGAATCTGGGTAAGTTAGTGGCTATCTCTGAATACATGGCGAATGCAGCACTACACGCCGCCAGATTTTCATCCCGAGCCATAGCCATTAATGTCACAGCCCTCAGGCTCCTATGTCTCAAGCAATGGCAAGCAAACTTAAAATCAAAGTGGCGCCTGGCTACCGCCCCCTATCGTTGCAGGCAACTATTTGGAGAGGTGCTCAACCCCTATCTGGTGGAAAACGGACAAGCACAAGGTGTTGGCCTACCTTAACAGAAGGGCGGACAGACGGGCTAACCCATATTCACATAGGCCGCCTTTTTGATCAGGATCTGAGTGGGCCCCACTTTCCCGCCCTTTCCACCCCAGGCCTGACTGCCAACTGGATCACCCTGCTCCAAGGCCGCGGCAGCAATTCCAGGCCAAGTGACACTTTCGAGGCACGGAAGGACATCCCTCAGAAGAAACAAGTGACTCCAGGACGGCCCTCCCCATAGGCAGCAAACTCACCTACTTCATTCGCAAGTGGGAGGTCACCACCACAGACTCCTGGGTGCTCAACAATCAGATACAGCCTGCCCCTCGAGTTTGCATCCCATCCCCCAGAACGGTTCATTTCTTGCTCAGTTCCCAGCAATCCGGGCAGGATACGACTCATGAGCAAAGCCATTCATCACCTTCTGGAAATCAGAGCCATAAAACCAGTGCCAGCTGGTCAACTGGGAAGGGGATTCTACTCCATCCTCTTCGTGGTGCCAAAGGCCTTGGGAGGATGAAGAGTAATACTAGACCTGAAAGGCCTAAACTCTTGTCTACAAATGATTCAAGATGCAGACACTTCGGTCCATTCTGCAAGTGTCAGAAGGCGCGATTTCCTGACGTCTGTTGACCTCACAGAAGTGTACCTTCACGTCCCCATCCTCCCCGACCACCAAAGGTTCCTCAAGTTCTGTTACGCAAACCATAATTACTAGTACAAGACTCTACCATTCGGCACTCGTCCACACCAAGAGTATTTACCAAGGTCTTGGCTGTTCTGGCTGCTCACCTAAGACTGGTACCGGTACAGGTCCAATGTTACCTGGACGACATCCTCATCCAGTCCACCTCCTTGAAGGGGGCTTGGTCAGATCTGGCCTTGACTATCAGGACAATTCAAGACCACGGTTTTTCGATGAACTTCCAAAAGAGCCAGATAGAACCTTCAACCCACCTCCTTCACTTAGGCGCGATCATAGACACCAATCTCTTCAAGGTCTACCTGTCACCAGGATGTCGGGACAGCATCCGGACTCTGATCAGGCAGGTACGAAGGGAGCAGGTGGTCACACTGGCCACACTTTCCCAACTGTTAGGAAAAATGGTTTCCTGCATGGGTATAGTGCCATGGGCCAGGTTACACTCCAGAACCCTCCAATGGTTCTTGCTACCATTTCAGAGACAGAGCACCAGCTCCTCCAACCAGAGGGTAGTTGTTCCTCCTCAAACGCTAGAGTCCCTTCAGTGGTGGACCTCCCCGTTGGTAGCCAAAGGCTCCTTATTCAAGGAACCAGCCAGACTTACCCTAACGACGGACGCCAGTCTGTTTGGCTGGGGGCACACCTACACTCACAGTGCAGGGCTGATGGTCACAGTCGGACCTCAAACACAACATAAACTAGCTAGAGCTAAGGGCCATACACCTGGCACTGTGCCACTTCAGCAACGGTGGCGGGACAACATGTCCTGGTACTCACAGACAATGTAGCAGCAAAGGTCCACATGAACTGACAGGGGGGCACTCGGTCCAGATCTCTCATGACCGAGGCCCAACTGCTGAACTCTTGGGCAGAAACCAACCTCTCCTCCCTCAAAGCAAAGCACATCTCAGGAGAGGCAAACCAGCAGGCAGATTCCTTGAGCAGGTCAACAGTGGACCACTCAGAGTGGCACCTGCATCCCGACCTATTCAAGGAGATCTCAGAGAGGTTCGGATTTCCAATTCTGGACCTGTTCGCCTCTTCGTCGAATGCCCAGCTCCCGAGGTTCTTCTCTCGGTTCCCATCTCCAGGAGCAGAGCAGGCAGATGCCCTCTGCAGCCCATGGCCCAAGGGCCTGCTCTATGCCTTCCCCCCTCTCCTTCTGCTCCCGGCGATTATCTGAAGGATAATACAAAATCGGGCAGAGGTGATATTAATTGCTCCACACTGGCCAAGTCAACCGTAGTTTGCCGACCTCGTGAGCCTGTCTATCTCTCCACAGTGGAGGATCCCTCCAGATCGGGTGGTGCTCAGCCAGGGAGCCCTCCAGCACCTGGACCCTCAATGGCTACAGTTAGCTGCCTGGCACTTGAACGGCGGCTCCTGACACGGGAGTCCTACCCGACGGACGTTATCTCCATGATTCAGGCCGCAAGACGCCCTTCAACCAATAGGATCTACGACTCCTTATGAAAGAGTTTTTGCCACTGGTGCACAAGAAACCACCCAAAAATCCTTCAGTATTTGCTGGAAGGGCTCAATAAGGGCTTGGCACCCAACACCATCCGCAGACAGGTGGCGGCCCTATCCACGGTGCTTACATGTGACAATTTAACACCATTGGCTCAACATCCGATGGTGCGGTCCTTTATCAAGGGTGCAATTAACACCAAGCCACCCGTGGTTCATCGTTATCCCTCTTGGGAACTCCCACAGGTCCTGCAAGCCCTAACCTTGTCACCATTTGAGCCCATTCAGACATGTTCATTACGGTTCTTAACCATGAAGATAGCCTTCCTCATAGCCATCATGTCGGCCAGACGCATTTCAGAACTGTCAGAGAGGACCTATGCGTTTTCCACAATGACAGGGTGGTTCTCCGACTAGATCAGTGGTTCTCAACCTGTGGGTCGGGACCCCATTTGGGGTTGAACGACCATTTCACGGGGGTTGCCAAACAACGCAGTCCGCCCCTTTTCCTTAGCTGTGCTACTCCCTTTTATTCTATTGGCTTTTGAAAGCCAATAGAATAGACTCTCTTGAATAGAGTCTAATTCTATTGGCTTTCAAAAGCCAATAGGAATTGTCCAGGCTGTCTCTGCCCTGCTGAGCCCGCCAAAAGTCCCATTCTGCAAACGATGCTGCACCAGTTGAGTAGTCCTCGACTTACAACCGGTTGAGTAGTCCTCGACTTACAACCAGTTGGGGGTCGTGGCATTAAAAAGGTTGAGAACCACTGGACTAGATCCTTCTTTCATACTGAAGGTAAATTCCTTGTTCCACAGGTCACAGGAGGTAATTCTCCCAGATTTTTGCCCTAGTGCATCACACAGGCTAGAACGCCAATGGCACACCTTGGACGTTCGAAGGGTGCTGCGCCACTACCTCAAATGGACTTCAGTCTTTCGCAAGTCGGAAGCGCTCTTTATTTCCTTTCAACCTTCTTCCATGGGATAGAAGGTCTCGTCTTTGACGATAGGCAGGTGGATCAAAGCATGCATTGCAAGAGCATACCAGTCGCATTCCCTGTCAGTTCCAAGTCCATATCACCGCTCACTCCACCCGCAGCACCGCCACATCAGCAGCATGGACATCACAGACATCCATCAGAGAGGTTTGTAGGGCGACGACCTGGTCCTCACCTTCCCCATTTGTGAGGCATTACAAACTGGACAAATTTGCTTCCACTGAGGCCTCATTTGGCCAGAGGGTACTCCAGCAAGTGCTGCCATCAGATGGGACACAGGCCCAGACCGACTCTCTCCTATAGGGACAGGTTAGCTTTGGTATGTCCCACTCATCATGCTGGAGAAGGGGCGTTGTCTTACCTGAACACCTTTTCTCGGCATGATGATGGAGAATCCACACCCACTCTGTCAGGGCCAGTGTTAGGGGTAGGGGAGCCAACAAATCGGACTATCGTCAATAGCTTCTCCTTCATCATGTCTGGCAAACAGAGGACCAGCAGGAGGCGTAGCTACTTTGTCAGACTTAGCCTAAATGGGCAGGAAGACAGTCTAAACCAGTGATGGCGAACCTTTTAGAGACCAAGTGCCCAAAAACCGCCTCCCCACTCCACCCTACCCATTGGTCTATCCACCACCTCCACGGCCTGCAACAGATCACCCAGGCAGCCCAGCAGCACCATGGCGGCCATGCCCTCTGCCCATGCGCACAGCATCTGCGCGTGACAGGGCGCAAGGGCAGAATCTTGTCCCCGCTGCCCAGCTACCATGTCCTTGGCTGTGCTGCTTTGTGTGGGCCGCGCCCAGGGGCGACTCTCCTCTGGGGGAGGCTGCTGGTGAGGAGGGGGCCATGGGAGAAGGTGGCGCTGGGGAGACGGTGCGTGTGCCCACAGAGAGGGCTCCGAGTGCCACCTCTGGCATTCGTGCCATAGGTTCGCCACCACTGGTCTAAACCCTGTTCATGGATTCTCCATCATCATGCTGAGAAAAGGTGTTCAGGTAAGACAACGCCCCTTTTCCACACATTTGCTGGTTCATTTGCTAAGAGCTGATTCCTCAGCTCTCAGGTTACCTTATGTAAGCTGGAATGGTAATTGGTAAAATAAATCCTTGGGGCTATTGGGCTGTTTCTATCTTCTCTTTACAACAGATTGAGGTAGTTTTGTACTTGATCAGAAATGCAAGGAAATACAATACATGTATACTATTTAGTAAGTCTCATGGAATTCAGTGACTCTTATTTCCAGACTAATAGGAGTTCTTTTAGTGAAAACAATGACTAAGTCAGAATGCTAACTTTATTCTCCTCGTTCTTCATGTGTAAAGCATGGTCATCTAAGGTAAATAAAGTAATGGTAGCAAAGTAAATTGAATCATTAATAGATTCAGTAAAAATTAGGTACAGGTAGTAGAATAACATACTATATATTTGTTATAAGAAGAAATTGGTAATTGTCTCCTTGTGTAGTTTGGCTCTCAATAATGAATGTGGTGTAATGGATTTGAAAAAAAACTTTATAGATAATGTTAATTTACTATTATAGGCTTATCTGAGTTTTGAATCCAGACTTGAAGCTTAAAAACGGACAAAACAAGCATTGGTGAGTAAAGAAAAGTTCACTAAATATCTATTTTAGTTTGAGTGTTAAGTAGTTATTGATTTTATGGAACTTTAACTGCTCTACTTCCAAATGAATATTACAAATAAAAGTATTTTATTCTCATACCAGCCGGTCTGGGTCTTAACATTTTCCAGTAAGGAAATTTCTTACAGAAAGGCCCATGGGGCACGTGGTTTGGGGAGGATGTAAAATTAATGAAGATAGATAGGATCTGCAACACAATGCAAGTCCCCATCTCTTATACAGGCATTGATGTTACATTACTCTTTTTTAGAAATGGTATCTGGCTTTGAAGTGCTATTTATTGCATGTTTATGGCTGGCTTTGATTTCATTAGAATAAAAAATGTTCTTCAAACATAACTTTACCTCATACTACGCTTAAGGGTAAATGAAAAACATTTTTCTATCCTGCAAATTTCCCTGTGTGTTATTATCACTTGAACTGTGGTTTATTTAAGCCACATGGCAAAGAAAGAAACATTGATTTTTCTGTGCGAGAGGCATAGCTAATTTGTTTATTAATCAAATGTATATAGTTACCCATCTCACGAGAGTGACTCCGGGCAGCATACAATAATCAATCATTAAATTTAATTTAAAAAGTAAAAAATCAACATTAAAAATAGAGTTTAATTAAAACTAAAATATATACAAACCTCAAGTAGAGAGAGAATAAATACATCCACCTCAGTAGTGGAGCCATCTAAAGAAACCTCCGGCATAACCATATTTTGAGAGTGAGAGAATGTTCTGTAAGGTGGACATTGTTGTTAAAAATGGCCTTATTTCTGTGTGACATTAGATTGCTGGATGATTCAAATGCTGAAAAAATGTGTTGTGACTAAGGAGTGACTCCATATAATACAATTTGGGGAGTTGTAGTTCTTTTTTCAGTGCCTTCCAGTCAGTGTTGACTCCTGGCGATTGCCTCAACAAGTCCCTATGGTTTTCTTGGCAAGATTTTGGAGGTGGTTTGCCATTGCCTCTTTCCTAAGCTTTAGAGAGAGTGACCCAGCTGTCTTGTGCTTAAGATGGGACTCCGTAATCTTCCAGTTTATAACTTGGCACCTTAATCACTGCATAAACTGGCTCTTACAGTGTTATTATTTTGCTATTATTGCTTACAGAGTGGTTTTAGTATTTTCAAGACTATTTAAATCCAGAGATGAAAAGATGCTTCAAGCGGGAGGTAAAACATGATCGTTGCATCTGTCAAGCCTCTTTAATGAAGCTCCAGTTTGACCTCCCGGACACACAGCGATTACCGTATGCAAGAAAAATACTTGTTTGTGTTAAGAAACCACCAAGGTGCCACAAACAATTGTGCTATGTCATCACTGCCAGGTCATTGTGGTAGCTTTTTAATTCAAATCTGTATTGTGCAAGCCCAGGGAGAGTTCTGGCATCTTTGTTGTCAACTGTTGAAGCAAGCATATTCCATTTACTACAACCTACAACTTTTTTTTTTTTTGCTTCAACTCGATGTAGTTGTATAACCCTAGTAATTTTCTTTTCAATGAAAATTCCTGAATCATTTATTTTAGCATTATAAATATAGTGGTAGGGTAAAATAATAGCCATAATAATGTTTAAATTAAGGACTTTAAAAATTAATACTGAATTAAAGTTAGAATGATTTTTATAATTTCTGAATCTTATCCACCTATTAGAAATCCAAATATTTGCATTCCTAATAACATTTGCTAATATTAGATTCAGTTTCTTTCCTGATTGATAGTGAAATACTTCCAGTCTGCAGAAATGATGTTTGATTTAAGTGGTAGTTGTATTGTCTGTTGTATACAGATTATGACCACCACTTGGTGGCACTACCTGGTTTCAAGTAAAGTAAGCAGTATTCTGGTTCTGGAAATTGAACAGTAATTCATACAAGAAGAATCACTGTAGCTGATGCAAAATAAAAAAAAAAGTGTAATTATATGAATTAAAAAGTGAAGTTTAACTTTTCCTTACATTCTTTCTTGGATATGCATCCATCAGTTTTACATATAACTTGAGGTGCAGACTTTTGGAGCCAGCTGCTTTGGTCATTTATCTCTTCAGGCAGCTCAGCTCAGTATAACTTTTGAATTAGTTGAGGTGTCCCAGTTTCTTTTCAGGTGAAGTTGTCATGGGAATCGGTAGGTTTCTGCTCCCAGAATATTTGACAATCTTACCTTGGTATTTTAATAGGGGAAAATAGAGTCCATAGCATTTTGACTATTTGTATCGCTACATAAGTTTTTTTTATATTTCAGTTTAGATATTGCTTGATAATTACAATCTTAGATAATGATTTGAAAATGTATTATATAACATTTATCTCCATAAAATCGAGTTTTCATATATTGTAACAATGCTTTTCAGTGGAAACATTGTGAGGTGGGTTGGGCTGAAAGGGAGTGATTGGCCCAATTCATACGTCCATTTGTGAATCATTAGGTGCAAAATTAGTAATTTTATATATAAACATGGAGTGACTTTTAAATATTTTACATTGGAAGGGAAATTGTTCAAATAGATTCGCTAAGTGCTTTACTGTTAGGATTATGATTGAAGCAGAAGTAGATTTATGTCCAGTTTGATCTAGTTAAGGCATCAGGTTAGGAACAGCTGATTGTGAGTTCTAGTTCTATCTTAGATTCAAAGCCAGCTGGATGACAATTAATTTCTCTTAGCTTTAGGAAGGAAACAAGGACAAATCAGTTCTGAAAAACCTTGCCAACAAAACTGCAGAGACTTGTCCTGGCACTATCTGGGAGACAATGCTGTCACGAAAATACAACAACAACAAAAAAATCTTACTAGAGAAAATATTGATCAAGATATTTGAACAAAATATTGGATTATCTAAAGAAGGGTCTCCATAAAAAACCCACCTGACTGATTTATAAGTAATGCTTTATCTATTTTTCTTCTTTCAACATAAGATTTCATCAAATCCGATTAAAGAGGAGAAAGTCAGTTTTAGAATACATTGTATGAACCGTATATAAATAAATCTGTATTAACTACTGGTATAAAAATGTAGTTTCTGTGTTAGATGTTTGTCCTGATTAACGTAAATAATGGTTGTTAGAGCAACATCTATGGGTATGGTCTTAAATTATTGAAATTTATACTAAACGGATCTCTCAGCAATTGCAAGTGAAACAAAAATTGCTTATGTAATAAGCAAAAACTTGTTAGCAGCTTTAATGAGTGTTGAATTGCAGCTAGAGGAAACTGCTGGTTATTTACCACTGAAAAGATACTCATTTTAAAGATAGTTATGTGACAAAGGTGCACGCTATGCGAATTCTTAGTACACAAAAAACTAACATTTCACTATTCTAAATTGAAAAGTTTATGGTATCAATTTATTTCAGGTAATTGTTTTATCCTTTTCAGATAGGTACAGTTTGTTAATAGAACATGCATAATGCATTCTATTAATGTTCAAAGAGAATAACCCACTCTAAATAGATTAAAGGCTCTGGTTATTTATTGGGATGTAGATATGACAACATTTAACTTAGTTTAGGTAATGTCAGGACAGAATTTGGAGAAGAGACTAGTACATCTTAGACTAGATCAGATTGGATTGTGAAAAACATTTGGGAAAAAGAAGAAAGAAGTGACTTATTATTTCTATATTGTTGACCAGAAAACTACATTTTTGTGTCCATAAAGGCACCAGAAATTAAGCTCAGTTCAAGAGGCTTTACCTTTTTAAAGTTGGCAGAACCTAGTCAATTTACTGATCATGAAAAATCAATCTCATCCACAATACTTTTTAATACACTGCCTAAATAATAGCAATAGCACTTAGACCTGTATACTGTTTCATAGTGCTTTACAGAACTCTCTAAATGGTTTACAGAGTCAGCATCTTGTCCCCAACAATCTGCATTCTCATTTTACCAACCTCAGAAGGATGGAAGGCTGAGTCAACCTTGAAGTGGTCAAGATCGAACTTCAGGCAGCGGGCAGAGTTAGCCTGCAATATTGCATTCTAGTCACTGTGCTATCACAGCTCTTAAATAAGACATACAATTATTAGTAGGGCTGAATTGTGATCCAAGGCTGAAGTTGGGGATATTATTTAAATTGAAAAAAGACAGGGAGAAGACAGGCACACTTAATTATATATTTATTATTCACACGATTCAGAAAAAATAGAAATTAATAATAAGAAAGTACCTAGTGATTTATTTGAAGGAAAAATGAGAATTCAGGGAAGAAGACAACCCTCTCCATCCAAAAGATTCAGATTATTGTAATAGAGAAATAGTATTGCAGTGACAGTAAATGTATATTTGATTTTCTCCACTTTTGTGCTCTTGCTATTTAATCAGAAATTAAAAATGGTTGCAAGGATCACAGTGATTTTGATGATGGATCTGTTGTTCCTTAAAATCCTTTTATCTTTAGTGCAAGCATACAGGCTTCTACATATGAATGGGTAGAACAGCTGTTTATTTTTTTAATGCAGTGAAACTGCTAGTAATCTGATCTCATTCTGTCTGCTTCTTTATATACAAACATTACTCTCCAAGAACAAAGTTTCACAAAGCTCTCCTAAATATAATGGGAGAAAGACTTGTGAGAGAACAGTGAGACATGTGAGCCTGGACAATTCAGCAGTCAGCCTTACTATTTTGTATAGAGCAGGGGTCGCCAACCTATGGGCGGGCTGTGGGACAGGCTGGCCATTGTGTATGTGCACTCACTCGCACAGCAAAAACGGCAGTGCTAGCGAGTGCCACACGGGCACTAGCCCCACCCCATTTGCAACACGCGTGCTTGCAGCCCTGTTTGTGTGTGAGTGTGTAAAATGCTTCTCCCTCCCTATCCTTCCAGTCCACGAACCGAGAAAGGTTGGAGACCTCTGGTCTAGAGCAGTGATTCTCAACCTTTCTAATGCCGTGACCCCATAATACAGTTCCCCATGTTGTGGTGACCCCCAACCACTTATACATCACCGGGTGCCAGGGGCGTGGCCAAGAAAAGGGAAAATGGCAGACAGCCTTGTTTGGCGACCCCCGTGAAATGGTCGTTCGACCCCAAATGGGGTCCCGACCCACAGGTTGAGAACCACTGGTCTAGAGGATTTATGCAGTTATGAGAATCAGAGAGAATATCTATCTCTATTGGTTAAACTGGTGGGAAACTCTGGAAAGGTGTGGTGAAGGATTTCAGATAAATAGAAGGAAATTGGGTGACCAACACCAAAAGCCACTAGCCTTGATCACTGTGTTTTCAAAAGATACACCATTTTTTTATTTTTTTTCTATCTTTAGAACTAAATCTTATCCTTGAGTGCGATAGAGGCTGATGATTCTTGTTAATGTTTTATTTTTGTTTAAGTCAACCTTCCATTTGTCTGAAATGAGGAAAAAAAATTTCAGAAGAGAGGAGTTATATAGATCCTATCCTCGTCCAAGTTCTCTTTTCCATTCTTAATCTTGATGTTTACTCTGCCAATTATTTGCTTGCCCATTATAAACCTTCACACTAAACTATATGTGAGTTAGGTGTGTTCCATTCCACACTATCTACCCAATGAACATCTGCTTTTTATATGGTTCATACTGCAATTTCTTGTTGATTGAAGTTTATTTTCTAGCATTGTTTCCTCATATTATGAATTCTGCTTCCACGTGGACTCAAATCCATTTAGTCATAACTGTCTTTTTCTCCCCATTATCAGTCATAATGAACAACTGTTATATCTTCTGATGTATAATACATATATTAAAGTTATAAAGCATAAGGTGAGGATCTGTTTGTGCCCTTTCAACATGAAGTGATCCCCCCCCCCCAAAAAAAAAGCATTGTGTAAGAAAAGAGGGAGCAAGCAATGATCTATTTAGGGTTTTTGTTTTGTTTGGAAATACAAGAAATTCTATGGGTGCATGACTATGTGAGTATGTATATATGTGCTTTCATTGCTGATCAGATAATTTTATACCAAACAATGCTAGTATCTGTTTTCCCTCTGCTCATGGCTCTTGAAATCCAATTTATGATAATTTCTTATTGAATCTGACAAATCTTTAACTTTACCTGTATTAGTGGGCATCAGCATAGCATTTAATTTGGTTATATGGTTAAATGAGCTAGCATTTGAATGAGGACACCGTTATAGCTTGTGTAATAATACCTTAGAAAAGGTTAGGTTCTCACTACGCAGTAAGTATTCAGTGAATATTAACCTACTTGTAATAAATACAATTAATAATGTACATAGAAGTAAAAGGATGTGCATTTTATTTTAAAAAATTCTTAGTCAAAAGAAAGTGGGCAGCATGGATATGACAGGAAGGTTGAATCTAACCTGAATTATAGAATGACCTAGGAAGTTTGCTCAGAGGGGATTACCGAATAATTATGTTAATATGCAATTATCACCTCATTTCTTTTGTAGTAACTTCAAGATGTAGTGTAGTAAGGGTGTTATAGCAAGTGCTGATAGTTTGCAAAAATAGTGATGTTTGTGATTTCCTAGACAATAAGACTAGCCTGGGGCATTTAAGTGATAATCTGTCATCTTGAAGATGGATCTGACCTTTGTGCTTCATTTCTTAAAGCTTACATGATATGACTACAGGCAGCTCTAACTGCAGAACTCATTAAGATTTTCTATAAAAATAAAATCTTTTTTAAAAGAGCCACCTAAAAAGTTTATTTTCAGTTTTGAAGGGAAAAAGAAAGAATATTTCAAAACGATTCTTTATAGAGCTGTCTATTTGAACTAATTTGGACTGCAGTTCAATAGCTATCAGTAAATGAAGATTTAATATATCATTTGGGTAGAGAGGATGTCCTTTAAACCCAAAGGTCTGTTAAATCTGATTTTACGTTATTTATTCAACTATGTGATTCTTAAAAATAAGATTATTTTCAGAAAAATCTTAATTTAAGGGCAAATGCTCAATTTAAAAAGTTTGAATGAAATATTTATCTGTTACATATCAAGGGTTTACTATAAAGATATAACACTGACTGGCCTTATCTGGATTTAGAACTTAAGGAGAGCCAGACATTAGCTAAACTGAAAAAAACTGAAAAAAAGTTCAGAAAAAGGCAATGGCAACACATTGCTATACTGTATTGTTGCCAAGAAAACAATATTGATTTATCAATATAGTCACCAGGAGTTGAGTTTGACTCCATGCTACTTTGTCTATAGTAGAGTTTCCCAAACATAGAAATATACCTTCCTGGGGTGGGTGCAGAGTCCAGAGGAGGCGTGAATAACCCTTTAATTATCTTGTTGCAATAAATCCAGATTTCCCAAAGTTTCATGGTATTATTTTCATTGTTCATTAGTCTAAAGTTTGGTATTTGGATTTTTAGTATACATTAAAATTGCACAAAAAGGTGATAATGTTTAAGAACGCCTGACCTCCTACCTGGAAGCAAGCTATATTGAAAACAATGTGACTTACTTCTAAGTAGATACATGTAAAACTAATACCAAAATTAATCTTAATAAGCCAGCTATGTCAGTGTTATTGCAAATTTAGAATGTAAAGTAAGTATGATATCAGTATGCATATATGATGTCATAACTATATAATTTATAATTCAGTGACTAAAAAGGAGTCCATAATTAAATGAATTTTAAATACTTGTTTCGTCTTATTTTAGAAGTATATGAAGAGAAATGCATTTCAAAATGCATTAATGGAAGAGAAATAAATTATTTGCTTCAATGTACTTATTTGTCATGTAATGCTTTATCATTTGTCATCAGTGTTTTGCGAATTTAATTTAAAAAAAATACAGGAAGAAAAAGTACTTTCAATGTTATCATAGAAGGATGGGAGTTTTATGGTTCATAAAACGTTAAGGAGATAGTGTAGGTTATTTTATATCTCATCTGCACAACTTGATTTCCTTAATGCTACACCTGTATAAAAAGATTATTCAAAGATTAAATTTGAAGATTCAGCTCAAAAGGTTTTTATGTTTATTTAATCTACCCATTAACCGATCACATTTGAATCAAAGCATCAGATTAATTTTTTAAATCAGCAATAATTTAAATTAGGATGGAACTAATTTAAATGCTTTCACTATATAATAAAATCTTAAGGGATTTGTTAAATTTCTTAAATACAGCACTTTTTCTGTTCAGATTTTTGAAATTGTAATCTAAAATGAATGTTAAACATTGAAAACATGCGGAATATTACACATAAACTGAGTCTGCTGAGTTCATTGGTTTGTGTTTCTGTTAGCATTGAACTGAAAAGTACACAATGCATTGTAGTCTCTTCTATGGTTAATCTTAGAAACTTTAATCTAGATTTATTATGTAATAAACAAATTTAGAATTTTTAATTGCCAGAATCTGCACCTCAATATTCCAGGATATTTCAGAGTATAATCAGAAGTGTTGGAAATGTCCTGTAAAAGGGATTAAATTGATGAAATCAACATTTTGAAATGGATGATGTAATGCATTCTTTCTGTATAAATTAACAATAATTTAGATAAGGCTACAGCTTAAAATAGTTTGATATATGTACAGCAAATTTGGTACATTAATTAACTGTTTCTTGAAAAAGTGATGCATAGCTACCATATATTCTTAACTTGATGTTTTTTCTGACTATTTTATTTAATTGTTTGATCTTCAGAACAGTTTATTCAGTTAATGCTTACTGAACAAGCCTTATGTATGAACAAAATGTTACTTAATATTTACAGAATATAATTGAATAATTATCCAAAAGAATAATATTGCATTTTTCAATTTTACATTCAAAACAATTGTTGTATTAGAGTTAGTAGTGCAGCTTGGTATTTTCATACCAAGTTGGAAAGTTTTTCTTGAAGTCATTCTGAAAATGATAATTGTATTTTTGAAGCAAATATAATATTCTTAGTTTATCACCCTGTGATTCAGGGGGCACCAATAAAATTGTTTTAAATGGAAAGCGTCTGTTCTTTTTTTGAACCCCTAACACCAGAACAGATGGATGGAACATGGAACATGAAAGGTTTTTCCTCAGAGGTGGCAACAGTGAAGCCACTCATTAACACTGAATTTACCACTTCGTTAACAACGTTGCTTCCTGTTGAGAAAAGCTAATATCGTTTCCCAAATTGACTGAGCATATATTTGTCTAGGTCTGTGAATGTCATGAGCTGGAGAAAATACAAATATTTTTATAGCATAAGTATTCTAGAAATCAGAATAATTTCTCTATTTGCATTTTGAAGAATAGAAAAGTGATGCCTTAGATTTCACTTTTTATTTTACTTGCCATGTTTTACCATTGCTTGAGCTTGTTTTCATTTTTAAATTTCTATGCATATGATTGACTAGTTGGGACGCTATATTTCGTCGTTGTTATAGTGATTACACTCTATACATAATTTGTTAGAAATCGATGTTTATTCTTTTTGTAGACTTATAAAATTGGAATTCTAAAAATGAAAATATTTAGCAATTTTATCTAATACATCCATATCCATTCATCTAATGGATATTTCATCCTTGTATTTGTATTACTTTATTTCATATGGAAATTGGATAATTCAATCTTTGGACTAGATTTAAAGCATAGTTCTGACATAGCTATTGCTTATATACTGTTCACATATTTGACTTAAAATCTATTTACAACCTTTCCTAGATTTTTTTTATTTGTTTTGTCTAAAAATATTTTCAAATTAAATCGCAGACTATTATATTATCAGGTAAGCTGAAACAACAAGCTCCTTTAGGCAGGATTGAGCCTACCATACAGGAAGGTGAAGTGATTGGTTTTAAGGTATCTGCACGAGGAAGAGGGCATAAATGAGTACAGGCAAAATCGATTGACTTACGATGGCAGTTCTAATTGCAATTGTTAAGGGAATCATGAGGTCATTGAGTGTGATGTCACATGACTGTGATTTGCAACTTCTTGCCAGTTTCCCCATTGGCGTTGCTTGTCAGAAGCCACAGTGAAAGTTGCAAAAGGTGATCATGTGACTGCATTGTAATTGCAACAGTTACCAAGTGCTCGAGTCATGATCATCTGGACATAGAGACATTGCAACAGCCACACCCTCATGGATCCAGCTGTAAGTCTCCTTCTTTAGCACTGTAAAAAGTCCCTGAATAAGTGATTGCTTACTGAAGACTACCTGTATAAGATAAACATAAGAATCTAGTATAGTGGTGGCGAACTTATGGCACGTGTGCCAGAGGCGGCACTCAGAGCTCTCTCTGTGGGCACGCGTGCCGTCGCCCCAGTCCTAGGCCTTCAGCTGGGTTCTATAAAACCTTTTCGCTTTAGGCCTCCACCGCCGTGTGCAAAAAAAAAAAAAAAGGTTCAATCAATCAATTTCAACTTCTTGCAGGGAAAAAAAAGATCTCGCAAAGTTGGAATTGATTGATTGAACTTTTTAGTCCCACCCAGTCTGCCGTTACCACCTCAGCCACGCCCACCCAATGGGCCACACCCACCCAATGGGCCATGCCCACCCGGCACCCGACGATACATAAGTGGGTTTTGGGTTGCAGTTTGGGCACTCAGTTTCTAAAACGTTCGCCATCACTGATCTAGTAACTCATCCTTTCTCTGCCAGACTATGCGGTTTTCATGTTCATTGTAGAAGGAAAGTCCCCTTTTCCATAATCAGTGCAAAATGAAGCAGACTGGTTCACATAATAAGTCACTGAGTATTGTAGAGTGTGTGTCTCTACGTGTGTTGCTACAATAGGGACTAGAACTTCTGTCAGTAAACAGTACAGTTGTTAAGTGAATCATGCCCAATTTTACGAGCTTTTTGCCACAGTTGTTGAACAAATCCAGCTTCCCCCATTGATGTTACTTGTCAGAAGCCTTCTAAGAGGACCTCATAAATGGCCATCACTGAACCCCAGAATGCCGCAATCATTGCAAATACACGCTGGTTGCCAAGTGCCCGAACTTAGATCATTTTCCCACTGGAACATTGTAGTAGTTGCAAGTGCGAGGACCAATCATAAATCATTTTATTCAGGACCATCGTAACTTTGAACGGTTTTTCAATGAATGATTGTAAATCAATGACACTCTGTATGTGCTTCAAATATAATTTTAAATTGAAATTGAGAATTGAGAATCTTCTAGACATTGTTGAATGATACTATTTTTTTCTCAGTAACCTTGTGAACATTTGCCCTTACATACATTAATATGTACATTAATACACCCAGTATAAATACATTAATAATGCAGCAATATCTAGAGGGTTGCAGGTTTTTAATTTGTATTAGTAATTATTTAACTGTTTTGCATGTGTACAGTAGCCTTGATAGGAGGAGATACAGTGCAAATCTTTTATATTTCTTTTAAGTTTCTTATCATCTCCTGGTTTTTCCAAAATATTCATTGTGCCTACAAATATTAATTTGGAAAAGATTTCTCCACTGATTGTGTATGTATCAGTAGCATTTGAAATCTCAACTCTTTTTATTACATGCAGAAATTTCAACAAGATTATTTCTCATATACTGTTGCTTGGGGGGGGGGGAGAGTGACCAGCACTTTAGCTGATTTCGCAGTTTTAAAAAAATCTAATCTCATATATTGGCCTATAATGGATTTACAAATGTGATTACATACACAGGTATAGGAAGCAGACTGTTGACAAGAGATAATCATCTGCTTTTATCATGATATAGAATAGTTTGTCAAACTTCAACTTTATTTGTAAACTTTATCTTTTTCACATCAGCTTGCTAAAAGTATTGTTTTAATGAAAATTTGTGGTATGTTCAGTATATAAAATGAATCCTGCTTTGCTACTCAACTATGTATATTATAATATGGTATTTTATTCTGGTAAACATAAAATCTTTCTTGATTTTAGTTTGTTAAATGTTTGTAATAGGACAAAGTCCATCTGAAGAGATGGTTCCAGACAAAGTGCATATGTAGTACACAAAGCTTTGTATACATCTCAGTGTATCTCTTTTGAATGACTTGTGCATCTCTGCTCTATAATTCTACGTTGAATTTGAATTTTAGAACTAGGTCCACTTTTGAAATCATTAATCTCTTCATTAATAGTATGTTTTTGTACGTGTGATTTTCTGTAACATAAGAATATTTTTGCATGATCACGTTTAATCTTAAAATTGTTATACTAATGTGCATTCTAATATGGATCTTTTTATTTTTACTTTAGAGTAAATGGACAGAGAATGTCAGCAGTATGGATGAGGCAGAAATCAACACTGAGATCATTGGTGCTAAAGGACTGCTAGATGACAGTAATTTCATCTCTGAGAAGAGTGACATTCCCAAATTAGAAGAGAGTGAAACATCGTTTCAGAATAATACATTAACATTGCCTGAAGACCTATCAACAGACAAGTCTGAAAGCGCCTTAAGTGGGGGCCAATCATCTATATTTATACATACTGGGGCTCCTGCTGTTTCTAGTGAAAGTTTTGTTCTGCCTACAGAAACTTCTGTTAATGGACCAGTCCCACACTCCAGTTTAACTAAGATTTCCACTATGAAACAAGGCAGCATTTCATTAACTAATGCACAAGCTGTGGGCCATCAAACAGATTCTTCTTCATCTATCACCGTGGTACATGATCTTCAACTTCCCACAAAACCATCAATCCAAAATTCAAGCCCAGTTCTGTTCTTGTTACCTGAAGCAGCACATGCTAAGAACCTATCACATTCCATGAAAAATCTACCTCCCTCTGCTTCAGTTGCTTGTGACCTAGAGCCATCAATAGGGAAAAGCATCAAATCAGATAGCACTTTAGTAAGCCAAGTAGATGTGTGTGAGGATAGCAGGAGTTCATTAGGCAAAGAGGATGGTAACAAATCACTAACGGGAATTTCCTCAGCGGCAGGCGACTTCAGATCAGAAAGTGATGTAAGCTGGGATCCACAGAAAGAGTACATAGAATTCCTCATGACAAATGAAGAAGCTGTAGAAGAGTCGCCAGTTCAACCTAAAGTTGGCATTCAGAAAAGGAGGAAAAGAAAGATGGATGTTAGCAAAATAACTCGCTATACTGAGGACTGTTTTAACGAATCAAATTATATTCCCGACAATTCTGAATCGGTAGATGTTGAGTTTTTGGAGCAGAGTGAAAATGTGCAAATAATAGAATCACAAAAATATTCATTAGCAAGAGTAAAACCTGAATCTACAGACGAGGAGTTGGAAGTTGTGGATGCCATCCAGCATCTGATTTATAATCCAAGTAATAAGTGTGCAGATGACATTTCCCCTGTTCACAGTAGCACTTTTCTTTCTAATACCTTATTGAACAAATGTGAACAAGATGACTTAGTATCACCATCTAATTTCAGTTCCGATGAGCCGTCTTTTTATCCCTGTACAAAGTGCAATGTGAATTTTAGGGAAAAAAAGCATCTGCACAGGCACATGATGTATCACTTGGATGGCAATAGGCACTTTCGTCATTTAAATGTTTCGAGGCCTTATGCGTGTAGGGAATGTGGCCGGACCTTTAGAGATCGCAATTCCCTTCTTAAACATATGATAATTCATCAGGAAAGAAGACAGAAATTGATGGAGGAAATTCGGGAATTGAAAGAACTTCAGGATGAGGGTAGGAGTGCACGGTTACAGTGTCCACAATGTGTGTTTGGTACCAATTGTCCCAAAACCTTTGTGCAGCATGCTAAAACCCACGAAAAAGATAAAAGATACTACTGCTGTGAAGAATGTAACTTTATGGCTGTGACAGAGAATGAACTTGAATGCCATCGAGGGCTTGCTCATGGGGCAGTAGTGAAATGTGCAATGATCGCCACAAACATTACACAGAGGAAAACACACAAAAAAGCATTGATGAAAGATTCCTATATGGAATCCTCAAAAAAGACAGCTGACTATATGTGTAAAATGTGTCCTTTTACTACATCGGCCCGAAGCATTTTAAAAAAACACGTGGAATATTTGCATCCATCAGCTTGCATAGATCCCTTTGGCAGTCGCCTTAGATTAGATAAAAGAAAAAGGCTCGGTATAGAAGAAGCTTTAGATTTCGGTAGCAGGACTAAACATTTCATCAAACAAGCATCTGCCTTTCCAAAGTCTTCTGTTTTAAAACAAGATATGAAACGACCATTTGGCTCTGCATTCCAGACGAGTCACTTTGCAAAACTCCACAAGAGACCCTCCAGGATACAGAAGGCTCGGAAAAGCGTTGCACAGTCAGCTGTAAGTGTGTTTAGTCAAAGCTCTGCAGACAGGTTTATTTTGAATAGAAATAGCACTGACCCAAATCCTAAAGATTTACATCATGCAGGAAATCTAACAACTGTGTATGTATGTGTTTGTGTATATAGACATACACACACACACACAGGCATACATAGGATTAAGAAATCTGGCTGTCATTTTTTTACACTTAAAAGGGGATGCTACAAGATCTGTCAGGTTGTTACCTTTATTGTCTTCAAATAATTCTCATAATAAGGTTTATTGTGGATTCTCTTAACTGATGAAAAAAGACCCAAGAGTCTATAAAAATAAGCATGTAACTGTAAAAAAAAATTGATTAAAAGACCCAAAAGGGGAGGATCTGTAGCAGGAGATAATTTGGACAGTTTTCCAGGCATTCTACATAAAATGACTGTTGTTGTTTTGCAGAAACTTGCTGGAAAAAAAGACAGCTATGAAACGGACGATGAAAGTTCATGGGATAATGTTGAACTGTGTGATTACACTACACGGTCTGTGGAGGATGGCTCTTACAGTGATATTAATCAGGACCATGTAAACCTGTTCCCTTTATTTAAAGGTAAAATGGAAGAAGAAGGTGGTGGTAAATCGTCTCTTAGATATGAACAAAATGATGGATTTTATTTTGAATATTATGAAGATGGTGAAGGTAACAATTATCTGCATGATTTCCAAGATCATCATAATTTGGAAAACATAGGTACAACATTGCCAAAGCATAATTCAGTTTTTCACTGGACTGATTTATCACTTGAGAAAAAAAACTGTCCATACTGTCCAGCAACTTTTGAAACTGGTGTCGGATTGTCTAATCATGTCCGTGGACATCTTCACAGAGCTGGGTTAAGTTATGAGGCGCGCCATGTTGTCTCACCTGAGCAGATAGCTACAAGTGACAAAATGCAGCATTTCAAAAGAACTGTGACGGGAACCCCAGTGAAACGAGTTAGAAAAGGTAAGATTTTTCTTCAGGTTTTCAGCATATAAGAAATGTAGACTAATATGACTATTACCTCATTTTATAGTATCCTGACTAGTTTTTTTGTTCTCTTGTTTGAATGTTTTGATGTGTATGTTTTAAGTAAGCTGCATCCTAATGTCTGGCAAGTGGATAAATCGCTCATTTTTCTTTGTAGCAATTGAGAAATCTGAAAGTTCTACAGAACACACATGCCAACTCTGTGGAGGTTGGTTTGACACTAAAATTGGATTATCTAATCATGTGCGAGGACACCTAAAAAGGCTTGGTAAAACCAAATGGGATGCGCATAAATCTCCAATCTGTGTTCTAAATGAAATGATGCAAAACGAAGAAAAATATGAAAAAATCCTTAAAGCATTGAACAGTCGTCGCGTTATTCCCAGACCATTTGTTGCTCAGAAACTTTCATCCAATGATGACTTTTTGTCTCAAAATGTTATACCTCTTGAAGCATACCGCAATGGCCTAAAGACTGAAGATATATCGGTGTCTGCATCAGAGGAAGAAAGGCTGAATTGTCTCAATGAATGTGATGAAGCAAAATCAGTACTGCATGATGAAAAAAAAAACCAGTCACTTACACTGATAGAACTCTTGAAAAATAAAAGAATGGGAGAAGAAAGAAATTTTGATATCTCCCCTCAAAAGATTCATAATCAAACCGCAAGAAAGAGGTTTGTTCAAAAATGTGTTCTTCCATTAGATGAAGATGGACCTTTGATGTATCAACCACAAAAAATGGATTTGACTGTACAATCAGGTAAGAGATTGTTTTTGTAACTGCTATTCTATTAGATTTTAATTGGAATCTATGTCAATACATACATTTGTGTCTGTATGTATTTCTTTATTCCAAAATCAATTCTTGAAACTTTTCTTTGCAAAGTTCTTATCAGGAAAAAAATAATTTCATACCCAAAATTACCTATACTTTGAACGGGCAGGCCAAGTTTTGAATAGAAAACAATTTTGCTCTGTAATTACTGAGGGGTAATAGAAATAGATACATGTGAACATCTTAATTCTTTGTTTTATGTTTATTGTTATGTTTGATAGAGAGAAAATACATGTTAATTAATAACTAATACTTGATACAATGTATTGACAGTCAAATAACCAAAAATAGCTGAGACATCGTTGTTCCTTTATCTGTAGTAAAAGTTAGCATTTCCCTTAAGTTAATATGCCTGATTGGTTAAATGGGTGATGTGTGGTTATATGTGAGCTATTGTTAGGTTATATGTGTCCTAAGAATGCATCTGTGGTAGCCATAGCTCTGTTTTCCATCAGGGTTCTGATACAAAATCTCAGACTCTTTTTGAATAAAGGTTTTCTAGAAATTCGGTCAGTAATTTCAGTCTTTATTTCAGAGTCCTTAGTATAGTTTTAGAATGCTTTTTTAAATATGTCTTTCAATCATAACTGTCAGAGATTATGCTGGAGTTCTTTGCCAATATCTCTGCATAATGTGTATTCCAGCTACTATAATATCTTGCTCAACTTTGAGTAATTATTTTGTAATTGCGGTGAAAATGGATGGTGTAGTTTTATGGGTCTTTCAAGAGTGCAGTATGATGCAGCAGTCAGACTGTCACTGGAAGACATTACATGATCAGTAGATTCATGTGATTTGCTTGTTGTACCACTACAGATTGCAGGTAGGGAAACCAAATGTTTATTAGGCCTGTGCAGATCTTTCAGTGAACAAATTGCCTCTCTGGATTTGTGGCATGGAATTATAAAAAACTGCATCACTCAAAGGCTGAGGTCAGCAGCTTGACACTCTCTTGGGGTTTTATGAGCATATGGATACTATTATATTCTGGATCCATGTTGGATGAGTGACGTGAAGAGTCCTGTTGAAAGATCTGCTTATGTCTAATGTTTATATGGATCAAATGCATCCTCATATAAAACTTGTTGCAATTAAAATGATACGTTTTAAATGGGAAAGCATTCAAGTGTTTGATTCTCTACTTGCAGTCTGAAACCATATAATAAGTCACCACATACAGTACATGAGACTGCTGATTATGCTTTTACTTTCATCTAGGTAGATAACCTAGCTTTATAGGAAAACCTATATTAACTAACTACAGGGGGCTGAAAGGATGAGTTAATATGAAATGCATGAATAATGCAATGAATTGCTTTAAAATAGGAGGTAGCTCAATAAAGCTTGTCAATTAGATAATAGTTCACTAAAAATAAAGTAGTTGATATTTGTTATGTTGCCTAATACTGATTAGCGCTATTCTCTACACTTCAATCAAAAATAATAAAAGAAATTGCATAATACCAACTGTTATTAATAGAACTTTTAATTCCAATTAATATAAGATTTGATTGTTAATTTATACTACTTATTAAGCAGTAATATTTAAAATACATGAAAATCGGTTTTTGTGTTGCGTACATCTAAAAATTATATCTTAAAAACATCCAATTTTTTCTAATACAATGAAATATGAATAATGTAAAAAAAATATTGACAGTATTGTCCAAGACTAAACTTTTATGTGTGCATGGAAATACGGTTAAGAAACCATTGGCAGTATATATTTTTTTCTGATGTAGTTTGGCATTGCTTCACTATGTGTTCTTTTCTGTGATAACTAAGATGTTTGTTGATCATTTATTTAGCACAAAGATTTTAGCAAAAACTACAAATCATTAACTTTCATTATTGATTGCGCATTCAGAGTAATGAAGATAAAATGCACCGAAGAAAAATGTTTTGTCTAACAGCTGTGCAGTGGTGTGTTTTACCACCTTTTTCTCCCAGCCCTCATCAGCAACCTAATTTAGTATTGAGCCTTTTACAGTCTTGTGGGTAAAACACTTTAATTACCACTTTGTCAACTAGACTTTCTAATTCTCTTTATTGGGAACATTACAAGCTTTCAAACTTCTTAACAGAACTGTGCTATTCAAATTGCAGAATTGTATTTTGGAGTTAGGAAAGAAAATCTGTGTAATGCGAAAATCAGCAGCAAAGTGATAATAGTTGTTAAATTCAGCAAAGCTTAGGAATTCCGATCACACATTTCATTTTTCTTACCCAAAAGGATGTTTTGTGCCAGATAAGAAAATAATAGCCATGAGCTAGATTCTTCCTTTTGAAACAATTGCACTGATGCACTGAACATACTTAAAGCAACTTTTAATTCGGGATTTTTTGAAACGAGTTGAGAGTTTCATTTTTAAAGAGAGAACTGGATTATAGTTTTCTTTTGAATGATAGGTATGCCTGTGAAGCTTAGAACGTGTGTGCATTGCAATACGGCGTTTACAAGTGCTGTTAGCCTGTCCAACCACTTACGCGCTTATGCACGAAAGAAGAGTGCTGGACTTTTGACTGGGACAGGTATGTTTGTTACAGATGTAAATTCAAGTCTGTCTATCTACATTTTCCTCATCAGACTTGAACAATTCATATGATAATTCAGTTGACATTTAAAATTCTCTGAAGAAATTGAATTTAGACTTATAGCAACGCATAAATGTATGTTGCTATCCCATTTTTTCATGAATTGTTTCATTTTATTTTATTTTTTATCCAGCATTATTTCCATGTATATGAACAGTTCAGGAATGAATGCTCTGTTTTCTGGCTAAATGCAAAAGGAGCTGAATTTTTAATTAAAGCAATTTGCCAAGTTTTGATCAAGAACCTTTATCAATTATTACAACTCATTCTTTAGGTAAATTAATATCAAAGTAAACACAGGCAGTTATGTGGTTTTTACCACTGTCAGAGTACATCACGTTCAATCAAAACTCAATTCCTTTCTCATATTTGTTATATATGTGTATATTAAAATCTGTTGGACAGGCAGGTAAGAGTAACAACGCAGTTACATCTGGTGTGTGGATTTGTTTGAATACTTTGTACTATGCGTTGGATGTTAAATTTAGTGGAATATCCTGTGACCCCAACTATTAGACTGTTACAATAAAAGGAAACAAAATTCAGGAAGTACAAGTAGTCCTCAATTTTTGACCGCAAGTGGGGCCAGAATTTTGGTTGCTAAGCGATGCAGTCGTAACATTGAATGCCGTGCGACTGCACCAGTGAGCACCAGTGACCACAATTCCAGTAATCCCTGTTGCCATCATTAAGCAAAATTTGCCAGTCTTTAGCCAAGGACTCATCCCAGTTCAAGCCATTATGAGGTTGGTCCATCCCAGCCCCAAGCCTCAGTAAGGTAAGGGATTGCTTCCAACTCACCCCATCCATCTATCTCCACCCCATCTCTGCTCTTTTGGCTGCCCTGCCCTTTGTCTTGCAAGGTGGTAAGCAACCCCAGAAACACATGGCAGCTGCCCCAATTCAGCTCAAGTCATCCTTGCCACCCTGCGCTCTGAGAGGCCTGCCATCTTGTGTTCCATCGCCTGACCTCAATGTTGCCATCTTCTTGCTCCTGCTGATGATAACACACACCTGCCTGGGTCTGGCTTCACACTATGAAAAGGGGGTGGGGGAGAGATTGCTTTTTGGCTTTTCTTTTTCTCCGCACAAAGCCTATCCCCAACCCCACCCAGTACCTCTTTACATGTGGGTGTTTCTTTGCCAACAGCTCCTGGATGGACTGGGACTAGCCTCCTATTGTGAAAAAGAAAAGAAAAGGCTGCTTTTAGCTCTCTTCCCCCCTTTTGGAGCTTGAAGCCATCCCCAGCCCATCCAGGAGCTGTTTGCAAAGAAACACCCCTTTCAAAGTCTCCTGGGAGGGACAGTTGTTTTTCCCTAAAGGGGAGGGGTGCAAGCCCAATGCAGCCTTTTACCCCCTTTTTCACAGAGTGAAGCCAGACCCTGCCCTGCCCTAGAACTCTTTGCAAAGGGATGGTATGGCTCAAAGGCTGCTTTTGTCTCCCTTCCCCCCCCCCTCCTTATCACAGTGCAAAGCCAGCCCCAGGCTGGATGCTCCTCATTAACAGTAGGAGCAAGAAGATGGCGAAGATGAGCTAGGACAGCAGAGTGCAGGGCAGCAGGTGGTCAAAAGAGCATAGATGAGGCAGATAAGCAGATGGCAGGCATTGCAGCACCCATACAGTTGTAAGTGCAGATGGGTTTGCAAGTGCCCAAATTTTGATCACATGATTACAGGGGCACTGCCACAGCTTCAGGTATAGGTCATAAGTGCCTTCATTTAATGCTGTCATAATTTCAAAGAGTCTCTGAACAATTGGTTGTAAGTCAAGGACTGTCTGTATTGGAATAAGCAGAGGTGTAGGATATGAATACTTTTTTCTTTAAGTAAAGTGTTAGCATGCCATATAGAAATTACTAGGTTTGTTCACAGGAACTAAGTTGTTTGGCAAGGAACATAGTTTAAATACTGCTACTAGTTCCTGCCTGTATCCTTGAACATAGAGGATTAGCTGACTATTTGGAGTCATAGATACTACTTTGGGAGTAAGGTTTCTACAACTGCTGCAAGTTTTTGAAAGTCATTTTCTCAGCCCTTTTCAGACTTGGAACATAGTTAACCTTGATCTCATCAATGGATGATTTTCTCTGGGAAAGTCTTAGAGTGCTGTTAATGCTTTAGAGGCTTTTGATTTTGTTGATAACAATATTCTCCTAGATTATTTCCTAAATTGGAGGATGAAGTTACTAAAGTAATTCCTGCTTGCAGCATATTGGCAGCTTTGTAGTAGATACTTGCACTTTGTTAGTATTGCGGTTTAATATCCAATGGAAGTTATTGAGGGCAAATGACAATTTGAGAGGGGGCAAGATGTCTTTAATATACCAGTGACATTCAGGTTTATAACGTCGGAGTTGGGAGAAGCTATGCATATCTGAACTGCTGTCTGAACTAAATTATGGGGTGTATAACTAATATATACGTAATATTTACATATCTATTATATATGTAATTTAATATTTATGTATATATTATATATGTAAATTTATATAAGTAATAAAGCTTAACTAATAAATTGAGGAAGAACCTTAATAATGTAGAATTACACATAGGTGATACCTTGATTGTGAGAACTAGTAGGGATTCTTTGTTTAAAATGTACATAGCAAGAATATGTACATCGTTTTAGAGAGCTCCTAGAATTAACTTTCTCACCGGAAACTTGGGATCGTATCACTGATGAACACCATATATTAGAGGTCCCCAACCTTTTGGGCACCAGGAACTGGTTCCATGGAGAGAGGTTTTTCTGTAGACCAGAGGGGGCGTGATTTTGTGTGTGCTACCTGCATCCCGCAGATGGGGCTTTGCTTGCTTGTGCGGAACAGTTGCTGGCATGCTGTGGACCGGTACTGGTCCATGGACCTGGGGTTGGGGACCCCTGCCATATATGGATGAATAGGATTGCTATTTTTATTTTTCTTCTTTCCCCAACTTTTAATGAATATAGCTTATGTAAAGTATTTAAATGAATTACTTGTTTATGAAAGAAGATACAGAAATATATTAAATTAACTGATTCATTAATAATTGGCAGATTTTGAACATTGATGGTAGTATCATTGAAGAGTAGGATTTAAAGACTAATGATAATGCAGGTCTTGGGGAGACTTTATTTCACTGTAATACTTGAGCAAAGACCCCTTTCTATAGCAGGGTAAATTAGTTGCTAACTGGCTCCTTTCAAAGTTAAAATAGTTTTCTCCATTTTCTGTTCATGGGTCTCTTCTCCTTTAATTATAATCTTTAGTTCTTTCTGATTGCCTGTAGTGTCCAACCTTCAAAGTCCTTTTGTAGTGTTTTTCTCTAATCAATTTCTTTTACTTAGATTCAGAATCTTCATTTATTTTTAATAGGATTTTAAACAAACCTGGAAGGATTCTTATAATTAATATCAGAATCTTATTTCCAATCTACCTGGCCCCTTAGTCCATTTTTAACATTCCAGAATCAATATTCTAAAAACACTGTTTGCTGTTTTATTTCAAAATGAATTTTTTTTAGGTCCTTAAACTTTGCTCAGGATTGAAGGAGAATCGCCCTGGTGTAAGGATCTTGTTGTTCTGAAGTTTCTTAATATCCAAAAAGTAGTTTACAAGCAATTTCCAAAAGTGATTAAGAAAGGAAGTAGATGAACCTGGTGTCTGAAAGTTCTGAACTGCAGCTTGGGCAAAGTTAACCTTTGCTCTTCTCCCAGAACTGTAAAACCTACCAAAGACCACTGTTTTATGGTCTCCTCAAGGGAAGACTTGCATGGAGTGTGTGTGGTGATCCCAAGACCTCCCCTTTATCCAGAGAAAGAATTATGAGGCACCAATTGGTTTGCCAGCTCTTCTTTTGCTGTGGTCATCAGTTCCGCTGATAGCAGAGCTATCCTTCCTCCGGCATCAATTTATTTTGAGACTATTTTATACTTTCAATGTTATCTGCAAATTCAGTCACAATTGAAGAAAAACCATTGATTGTGATGAAAATATAATGCTTTTGGCATCAAAGGTCACACTGGGTTTCTGCCTTTTATAATTTCTTCATTTTGTACTACTTTTTGATTTCTTTGCACATTTTTAAAGAAAAAGCATGGCCATAAGTCCCTTTGAGCATTTTGTTACTTTGTGCCCCAGTTAAATATTTGTATGCATAAATGACCTTTATTTTCTGTTTGACAGTTGCTATAGGAGCTTTTTATATTTTGTGTTTCAGCAGAAGACGAGCTATCAACTATCAAAGTCATTGATGCTGAATGGAATGTCTTCCCAGGGCTACAATTGCTTCTGGCAAGACACTGGCTTTTTTTTTTTTTTTTTTTTTTTTTTTACTGTCTGTCTGTTTATTTTGTGGCTTGTTAAGAATATCAGTATGCCCTTTTTTTCTTAATGGGTAGTACACCAGTAGCAGATAAAGATGCTACAGTTGGATGAGCTTTTAAAATAAGGGCTGTCAGTGTCAGCCTCAAACATTGCACTGTCCCTGGCCAGCTGCTTAGAGAATTGGCCTCTCCAGTCATGATGATACTCCTTTTGCAAGTTCGATGTTGAGAGAACTAGCAGAGCTGAAAGTTCTTGCTATTTTGCTTACCATTTCAGTCTGGGACTGAATGAATGAGTACCCTGATTTTTTTTTAATTCATGCTGAGTAAAACTCAATATTAGAACTGTCTTTTTAAGAAAAAAGTAGCTCTTTTAAATTTCAGGTGAAGCAAGCTATTTTTTAAAAAAAGGAAATTTGAATATAATATAAATAAAAAAGATAAAGTGGAACTCATGGCCCATTGAAGAACTTGATCAAGCTTACATTTCTTTTTTTTTAAAGTGGGGGTGGGATGTTTGAACAAAGTACAGTGCAATTGCACTTATGATTTGCTACTACAGACCAATAGCTTCAATTAGCCCAAATGCTAAATACTAAATGATAATATGTTATATTTCATTACAACCGTTCATAAAATAAAAATATCTATATTTTCTACTTGAGTATACTCAGCAGGATATTGAAGTCCAAAATAACTATGATTCTACAAAAGTTTCATTTGGTAGATTTTGGAGCACTTGGTATCAAAGATATAATTTCTATTTTATCATAGTTGTATTTCTAATACTAACATGCCATAATCTTATCTCCAAATTTCATCTGCTTTGGAAAGTGAGATGACATTAATGATGCTTTGTACTTTTCCCAGGTTCATTTTATCATCATTAGTATAGGATGATTACATCTATACTACATATCACCCATGTTATATGAGAGCATGATATTCATTGTTTATTTAGTGAATCACTAATGTTTTGTTGAAGATTATACATGAAAAGGTTTGATAATTCTGAGGCATTTTAAACTAGAATTGAAATAAGTATAGGTACAGAGGGATATTCTTGATTGATATCAATTAATGTCATTTGTGTTTTAGGATATAGTTCTTGGCACAATGATTCCAGAAGTCATAGGATAGATTGAATTTTACGAACCATTGCTGGGGAGGTCTCTGATTTTTGATTGGCAAATAGTTTGGTTTCTTCTTTCTGACATTTCATAAGCTTCCAGAATATTTCCAAGATCTGGAGTTTCTAACCACAAACAGCTCCAAAACAAGATGTGGCAGACTGTAGCCCAGGCAAAAGTGAGCATCTGTTGGATCCCAAGGCTTTCCATTCCTAAAATAATAGCATTTCGGTTAGCTCTCCCATTTCTGCCCTCTAAATCCCTAAAGGTTTAGGGATTGGTCTCTAAATTCGTAGAGATTTAGGGATTGCCAGAGTGTTATAGTAGGAATTTAGCATGCTTTGTCCATTAAATGCGGCCAAACATTCTATCATTTTTTACTATTCTGACACTGAAATAGTCTGTTGTGGGGAATCCAGAAATGTCTGAGCTTCAATGGTCTGTTTCAGTGTCAGGATATTTCCAGAATAATCTTACTCAGAAATATTTTGTCCAAAAATATTCCATGATAAGCATAACTACTACCCATATTAAAAATTTATCCAAGAAATATTTGCCAAATCAGAAAGCTTTACATATTTGTAGAGTTCCTATAGCTTACTGTGCATGTCTTCTTGCAACTGTTTCATTATATCATCATTGAAATAAATTTTTGTCCAAGATGTGAGCAAATGCATTTCACACTAAATTTAGTGTAAAATTTAGTATTTCATAGAAAACTAATAAAATATTCTCTCTAATAATTATTGTCACAAGGAAATACTTTTTGTTAGAATAGTTAGAAAAAAGAGTTTAATTTCTGGAAGTAAACATTGAATTAGATGAATGATTAAATTGCAGTTTTTTATTTTTATGTAGCTGTTATTAAAATTAGTCAAAAACATTCCAAATTAAAGTCTGATAATAAAGTTTAGGTTTGAATTGAGCTTGTGATAGGAAAATACTTCATTTCCTTTTCTTCCTGCAGCTTCCTGAACCCCATGGCAATAATTAGTCTTAGTCACAGAACATATTTCCAAAATCCACAGCTACATTTCTGGTGGAAGCCTCAAAACCTATATTTGATAATATCATAGCAGTGGTTATACTTGAAAACTTTATGCTAATTCTGTATAAACTAATCAGCGAATTTTACAAAATTAGGCATGATAGCATGTTTTCAAGGAAATTACAGCCTCAATTTATGCCAATGGCTGATAGTAATACTTACTTCAGCTCCAAATGTAAAATGGTTGTTAGACATGGTTTTGGTTTAATAGTCTTTGCTAAACAATATATATTAGCTGAGTTGGTGATATCTCTCAACAGAAATTAGGCATAATACAGAGAAAAGTATTTTAGTAATATACAAATTATTGAATCCTGTTGACTTAGATTGGGAAAATGAAGTTGGATGTAGGTAGCAATGTATATTCTTGGCTGGGGTTAGAAAACGTAAGAGCTTGTAATAATAAAAGGACATGCTGAGACCTAAGCAAATGCTGTAGTCACATGTATTGCACTGCTCTTTGCATCCCAAAATAAAATTAATTTAGAAACACTTTCTAATGGTAGACTCGTACACTTTAACATTAATAGTGGCAAGAGGTACCTTTAGACCACTTCATGAAATTCTGGGGTTCTTAGAGACTTCTGAAAATGCATCTATTCTTGGGCTGAACTTGCTTAGATGGTTTCCCCTGGCAGCTGTCTGAAATCTTTTTCACTTGTAGATGATCTTCCAGATAGTGGAATGATTGATGTCCAATTGTTTGAGAATCTTTAAATCTGTTCTTAGATTCATAGGTATCTATAACCTTCTTTCTTAGATTCATAGGTATCTATAACCTTTTTTCTTAGATTTATAGCTATCTATAACCTTCATTATTATTATTAATGATGATGATGTTGGAAGAGACCTTGGAGGTCATCTAGTCCAACCCCCTCCTCAGGCAGGAAACCCTATACCAGGGGTAGGCAATCTTGGCTCCCCCATGACTTGTGGACTTAAAAGAGCTTAAAAGAGCTCTTTTGATCTATGCATGGGAATACCACACACTTCTACAACAAAGAGCAAATCAAACTAAATGTCTGAGGTTTAAATAAGACAGAGTCTTGTAGCCATATTCTAATTATTTGTATCTAATCTGCTGCAGCCGATTCTAATTTTAGGTATTTGCAGTAGTGAAAACCCTAAGAATTCACTCATTTTTACCACATCGTGTAAAATTTGCATTTATGTGTATTTAAATTATACAATTGATCACAAAATGTAAATGGTGCATAACATTTGTTGTACCTCCTTTATGAGTAGTGAAGAAATGAATATTAATATCTGTACATTGGAATATGTTGAAAAAGTCAAACATTTCACTGTGGCGCATAATACATAGAACGATTTGGGAGCTATTGGCCATCCTAGAATACTCAAAAAATGGTTGGGATCAGAATAATAGCAAAAAAATTGTTTAGTACAGGATGACTCAACATCAGAAGGTTTAAGTACCAGAATTCCCCAGCTAGCAGTTGAAAGTCCAAACATCTGCAACTGACTAACTAATTAATTAACTTGATTGCATGGTTTTCATTATTTGTCCCTTCTGTCATTTTAAACTTAACAATGAAATAATCTTTTAAAGAGATCTTCAAAAGCTTATCTTTTGGGAAACATCTTTTGAAGAGGTTCAAGCTTGATTAAGCTTGAACTCATCATCGGATAGTGCACTGCAGCCAACTTGCTGCAGGATAATTTAAACAGGATAACTCAAGAGAGGGACCTGTTGTTGATTTGGAGCATAAAGTCCAACTATAAGTACTTTCTTACCATAAATACCAATTTTATAAACAGTTACACCAAAAAATAACTTTGCTTGATTATAGATCGGTGGTATTAATGGGTGATTGGAATGGTGTCTTAGATACACAAAGGGATAAGAAAGGTTCCTCTCCTTTTCTTAAACAAGCAAGGCTACCTAAAGCCTTTTTTGATATGAAAGAAGACTGGGAATTAAGGGACTATTGGCGGGAACGTAATCAAGAGGAGAGAGACTTTACTTTTTTTTCTGACAGACACCAATCTTTTTCAAGAATTGACTTTTTCTTGATTACCACGGATTTGTATAATAAAGTAAAGAATGTAAAGATTTTTCCTAGATCACTGACGGATCATAGTCCAGTTTGGATGGAGTTGATTCAAGAGAAAGAGGAAAGAAGATCCTGGAGAGTTAATGAAAATTTGTTTAGACAAGAGAAGAATGTTCAAAAACTAAAGGAGTGTTTAAAGGACTATTTTGCTTTGAATATGTATAAGGGGACTTCAATGTCAATGGTATGGGATGCAGGTAAAGCATTTATGCGCGGTGTTTTGATAAAAATGAATAATTTTTATAAGCGAAATCAGACTCAGAAACGTAGAGAACTTGAAGATGAAATTAAACTAAAAGAAAGGACTTTGATTCTAAATCCTTCTGATGAAAGTACTAAAGAATCTGTAAAGTTATTAAGGTCACAATTTAATATGTTGATAGCAGATCAAGCTGCAACCAATTTATTATTTATGAAACAAAATACATTTTGTAATGCTAATAAGCCGGGGAGATGGTTGGCTTATCAATTAAGAAAGAAACAGAGACTGAGAATAATAGAGAAAATAAATTATAAGGGTAAACTAGTTTCTCAGAAGGAATTAATTAAAAAATCTTTTTTGGATTATTATCAAAACCTATACAAATCTACTAATGTACAACTGTTAGATATAAATAAATATTTAGCTGAGGCAAGTTTTCCTAAACTGACTGAGGATCAGAAATATGAAATTAATGGTTTAATTACTAAGGAGGAAATCGCCTCAGCAATTCAACAATTGAAATTAGGGAAAGCACCGGGTACGGATGGGTTAACAGCTGTTTATTATAAAGCTTTAATGGAGGAGATGATTCAACCATTAAATGATCTTTTTAATGGTATCTTACAGGGTTTAGAGATTCCTCCTTCATGGCGTAGTGCTTTTATATCATTGATTCCAAAGGAGGATCAAGATCTTACTTTACCAAAAAACTATAGGCCTATATCTCTTTTAAACGTGGATTATAAGATATTTGTAAAAATTTTGGTAAATAGGCTTATGAGGGTGGTGCATCATCTTGTGCATAAAGATCAATCAGGGTTTATAACAGGAAGGTATATGAAAAACAATGTTAGACAAATTATTAACTTATTAGAATACTTAGATAAGAACAACCAAGTTCCTGCAGGGCTCATATTTTTAGATGCTGAAAAAGCATTTGACCAACTGAATTGGCATTTTATGCTAAGAGTAATGGAAGAAATGAATTTTGGTGAAAACATATTACAAGCCCTTAAGGTAATATATCAAAAACAAACAGCACAACTTATTGTTAATGGAGGTTTGTCGGAGGTTTTCACAATAGAGAAAGGTACTAGACAGGGGTGTCCTTTATCGCCATTGTTGTTTGTTTTAACATTGGAAATATTATTGATTAAAATTCGAGAGTCTCAGGAAATTAAAGGAATATATGTTAATAAAAAAGAATATAAGTTGAGAGCTTTTGCGGATGACTTGGTTGTTACTTTGTCGCAACCTGATTATTCTGTAGTAAACTTATTACAGTTGATTCACCATTATGGTTTGGTCTCGGGTTTTAAGATTAATGTAAATAAGACTAAAATTTTACCTAAAAATTTGTCGAGTCAGGAGAAGCAGATTTTGGTTAACTCGACGGGTTTTGAGATTGTTAATAAGGTAAAATATTTGGGGGTGATGCTGTCTGTTTCTAATGCAAAACTATTTAAAAATAATTATGAAAGGTTGTGGGTCGGGGTACAGAAAGACTTGAAGAATTGGGAAAAGCTGCAATTATCCCTAATGGGAAGAATTGCAGTGATAAAAATGAATATTCTACCCAAGTTTCTTTTTTTGTTTCAAATGTTACCAATTTTGAAAAATGAGATTAATTTAAATGAGTGGCAGAAGGGTCTCAATAAATTTATTTGGGCAGGGAAAAAACCAAGGGTTAAGTTCAAAATTATGCAAGACTTCCGTGAGAGGGGCGGACTCAAGGTACCAAATTTGAAATTATATTATGATGCGGTGGTTTTAACATTAATTAGTGACTGGGTAAATTTGACAAATTCTGAGATACTTTATCTAGAGGGATGGGATTTACTTTATGGGTGGCATGCCTATTTAATATTTAATAAAAAAATAGATTGGGCTTTTAAATCTCATATTTTAAGAATTTCTTTACTTAGGATTTGGAGAAAATATTATAAAAGTGATTTTAAAGTACCATTATGGGCTATACCTTGGCATGCGATAGAAGGAATAAAAAGAGGGGTTAAAATGGATATGGTGTCTTATAGACAGTTACTTAAATGGGATGGACAAAACTGGCAATTAAAATCACGGGAAGAATTAGCACAAGAAAATTTTACTTATTCTTGGTTCCAATATAGGCAACTACTAGATAGATGGAAGATGGATTGTAAGGTGGGTTTTCTTAGAGAAGATGAAAATCTTATTAAGCAACTGAAGGATCAAAGACAAACCCACATTAAGAGAATTTATGGGGTTTTAGTTGAATTGGACTCAGAAACGGAACTAATTAAAGATTGTATGATTAGATGGGCGCAGAACTTTGGTGAGCCAGTTTCATTGGACACCTGGGAAACTATTTGGGTGAGAAATGTCAAATTTACTCAAGCACAGAATCTAAGGGAGAATTTTTATAAAATGTTTTATAGATGGCACCTTGATCCACAAAAAATGTCTTACATGTACCCTGACGTGCAACCTAAATGTTGGAGATGTGGTTATAAGGAGGCTTCCTATTATCATATTTGGTGGTCATGTAGAGAGATAAAAGCATTTTGGATCAAAATATGGTGGAATATCCAGAGAATTTTTAGAAGGAGGGTAAAATTTACTCCGCAATTATTTTTGTTAGGTATTGTTACAGATTGTGATACAAAGGAGGTTGTATTGATGTTAAACTTGATCACAGCCGCGAGGCTGTTAATTGGACAATATTGGAAGAAGGAATCTTTGCCTACATTGCAGGAATGGTTTTTTAAAGTAGCTTATCTGGCAGAAATGGCAAAGATTTCGGCTTTCTTAAAGCAACAAACGCAAGAGAAGTTTTTTGCTATCTGGGACAAATGGATAAAATTTATACAATTTAGATTGGGTATACAAAAATATTATATAGCTTTTTCATAAGTTTTATTTTTATATATATTATAGATATCTTTTTTATATATATAAATATAAAGTTTTTAATTTAATTTTTATTTTTTTTTTTTTTTTATTATTATTATTTCTTAAGCCTATATTCTGCTCTGGGAAGCTCAGGGGGGGGGAAGGGAGGGTTTTTGGGAGGGGTGTGGGGTGGGGGTTTTTTTTATATGTATTGTTTAATTTTTTTTTTCTTTTGTATATGTTGTTTTTTGTTCTGTATTGTTCTTGTTTTTTTTTGTAAAATTTATAAAACTTTTAATAAAAAAAAAAAAAAAAAAAAAAAGAGAGGGACAAGTGAATTGCAGTGGACTTTGTCTTGCTTTAGGTTTGAACCTACTCAAGTTAAAAGTCATTGAGGCTGGAGTGAGCTTAACTTATCCCTTTCTTGAGTTATTCCATGTTGAATTGTCCCACGATGAGTTGTTCTGTGGTGAGCTGGCCATTGCAAGTTGTCCCAGGATGAGTTGGCCAGAGCAAATCACTGTGGTGAGATGGCTGGGCCAAGTTGTCTGGAGGGAGTTGCCCCATTCTGCTCCCAAACATTTTGAGCCTTGAGTGGTCCTTGAGCTTGATTATTTTCTTGCAGACATTTCATTACCCAGACTAGGAAACATCATCAGAGCAATAATGGTGTTACCTAGTTTGGGTAATGAAACATCTGCAAGAACATAACTAAGCTCAGAGAGTACCAAGGACCCCTCATTTGAACCTTGAGCTGCAATTATTCTTATTTATTGAGTCTTATCTAGTCTTTCCCAGACAAATGTGCTAGTTTGGGAGGTTGACATAGAACAATAAAGTAGTATTTTGACCTCTGCAAATGTGGATCTGATTGTTCGTGTCTGACGTTGTCCTATTCAGCAAGGATACAAAAGAAAAAAGAAAAAAATGTAAAGATATTAGCTCCAATGGCATAATAGGTTTTACTTAAGTTTTTTGTAAGTCCAAGTGTATAAAATCAAATACTTTATTTCAGAATAAGAGGAGATCCAAATCAGGAAATTGTCTAATTATCATTACAAATAATCAAACCAATATTTTTAATTAAAAAAATTGTTTTAGTAAGATGTAAGCTTGTTTTGCTTTGACCTTTTTATAAGGTATTAATTTGTACTGAATAGTAGATATCATTCCAATACCTGCATTTGTTGATATAATTCTTTTTCATTATCATTCTAGAGCAGAGTTCCCCAACCTTTCCGGCTTTGGAAAGGGGATGGTTCTGCATGAGCCATGGGCAAGCACATGTGTGCACGTGCACAGCTCCATTTGCATGAGCAGAAGGCATGCGCGCGCGCCCCGCTCATGCATACAGAGCATTTGTGCTCGCCCATCGCTTTGGGTGGTCCAGTTTTGAACAGCTCATGGTCTGGTTGTGGCCTGGAGGTTGAGGATCCCCATTCTAGAAGTTTATTTTCATAGCATGTAAATCTTTTGCATTTTTCATAGAATAATTCTCCAAATTTATTCACAGCATTTTTAAAGAAATGATGTTTACCTTCATTTGACGTCACTGAAACTTGGGGCTAGATTTTCTCAAGTTACCCGAGAGAATGTTATATGGTTTATTTTAAAATATACTAGCAAAAGATTTTTATTCTGGTATAGAATAAAAAATTAATTTGCAATAATTATTTTTCTCAAATAAAAATGAACATATTAATAATTCATTGTAGCGACTAATTGTCTACAGCAGATGGCAGTGCCTATCTGACCTTGGTTGATTTAAAAAGGCTAAAGAGGGTCAGATTAGGATTGGGGCTACTAAATTGGAAAGTCAAAAATAACATCCCACAAGAAAGCTCTGAGAAGCCCCTATAGTATATTGCCAAAAATTCTCCTTCTGGAGATATCTATGTGATCAGTAAGGTTTGAATTTGACTCCGAGAGTCATATCTCTAGCAAGCAGTTATATGAAGGGAAAACATTTTTAATTGTAGCTAGTCCAGAATGTGGCAGAGTGGACAGCTATAGGCCTGCCATGGTGTGCCCATGTAATACCAGGAGCTATACTACTGTAGAGTTTCAGATACAGTTCAAGGTGCTCAATATCATCTACCTTTGGTGGTATAGAACCCGGCTAAATATGAGGGACCACCTGTCTCTGCTGTAGTGTCTGCCCATTCTATTAGTTATGACATAATTAGCACGCTTTGGGTTCGGTCAGTTATCTGTTATCTGATGGGACCCAGGAAATGGGCCTTGTCTGTTGGGAGTGCCTGTCCTCTGGAACAGTGTCTTGCCAGAGATTCATATTGCCCCTAATTGACTCATTTAAAACCAGTTTTTGCCCTGGGCTCATTTAGTTGATTGGCCCCTTGTGAGAATGCTATTGTGCTTGAAAAAGTACTTGTTTTGTTCTTTTATGGATGTTCACCATTTTTTATTTGTTGCATACTCATTTCCATCTGTTTTTAACATTTTACACTGTCCAGAGTAATGGGGTTGAGTGGTCTTGCAGATTTGATAAAGACGTTTAAAAAAAAAATGTTTGCCTTCTTTCATATTTAGAAGACAATACCATAACTTTCCAACTAGAATTGCCTTGGAAGTCTACAGATGAAAGTATCTTTATTCTGTGCAGAGATCCCTGTTGTACTTTTTTACTGCAAAAAAGGTATACATATGTTCACATACAAGTAGTCCTCGACTTACAGCCAATTGCTTAGTGACCATTCAGAGTTATGATGGACCCTGAAAAAGATACTTATGACTCAGATTTGCACTTCCTCTAGCCATCACCCTCCTGCTCCATTTTTTTTGTTGTTGTTGTTTTGCTGGAAACCAACATTTACCTACAGTTTCCAGAAAAAAAATGCCCATTGCAGATAATGGATTCACTTAATGACTGCAGATTCACAATGACTGCAAAAAATTATAAAATTGTGTTGTAAAATCGACCCGCTTTACGACTAACATGACTTACAACCATAATTCTGGACTCAATTAGAGTCGTAAGTGGAGGACTAGCTGTACTTCATGAAAATATTTAAAGCAAAGAGGTGGTGTTGGCCTTAAAAAAAAAACCCTCTAAGATCCACAAAGGAAAGTCAACTGAAATGTTATCAAAGCTTCATGCTTTCAGATATCTTAAATTTCATCATCATGTAAAAACATTTAAATCCAGATTTAAATAAAGTGAATCTATACAGAGTACTTTCTTAAATGCATTGCGAGACAGCCTTCAGATACTGAATCTCTCATAGCTTGCTGTTTCTGTCCAATGACAAATACAGTGAGGGAAAAAAGTATTTTGATCCCCTGCTGATTTTGTACATTTGCCCACTGACAAAGAAATGATCAGTCTATAATTGTAATGGTAGGTTTATTTTAACAGTGAGAGATAGAACAAACAAACAGAAAAAATCCAGGAAAACGCATTTCAAAAAGTTATAAACTGATTTGCATTTTAATGACTGAAATACCGTATATGCCGGCATACAAGGCGACCCGGCGTATAAGACGACCCCTGTCTTTGGCGCCAAGTCGCATTCCTAGAATGTCGTCTTATACGCCGGAAACTACCAGTATTTCCGGCGTATAAGACGACTCGGCGTATAAGACGACCCCCGACTTCGGCGCCGATTTTAATGCTTGCGGAAGTCGCCTTATACGCCGGCATATACGGTAAGTATTTGACCCCTTCGCAAAACATGACTTAGTACTTGGCGGCAAAACCCTTGTTGGTAAACACAGAGGCCAGATGTTTCTTGTATCTGGCCACCAGGTTTGCACACATCTCAGGAGGGATTTTGTCCCACTCCTCTTTGCAGATCCTTGTCAAGTCATTAAAGTTTTGAGGCTGACAGCTCAAACCTTCAGCTCCCTCCACAGATTTTTTATGGGATTAAGGTCTGGAGACTGGCTAGGCCATTCCAGGACCTTAATGTGCTTCTTCTTGAGCCACTCCTTTGTTGCCTTGGCCCTGTGTTTTAGGTTATTGTCATGCTGGAATACCCATCCACGACCCATTTTCAATACCCTGGCTGAGGGAAGGAGGTTCTCACACAAGAATTGACAGTACATGGCCCCGTCTATCATCCCTTTGATGCGGTGAAGGTGTCCTGTCCCCTTAGCAGAAAAACACCCCAAAGCATAATGTTTCCACCTTCATGTTTGACAGTGGGGATGGTGTTCTTGGGGTCACATAGGCAGCATTCCTTCTCCTCCAAACATGGCGAATTGAATTGATGCCAAAGAGCTTGATTTTGGTCTCATCAGACTCATTCAGTCCTCCTCTGAATCATTCAGATGTTCATTGGCAAACTTCAGACAGGCCTGTACATGTGCTTTCTTGAGCAGGGGGACCTTGCGGGCGCTGCAGAATTTCAGTCCTTCACGGCATAGTGTGTTACCAATTGTTTTCTTGGTGACTGTGTCCCAGCTGCCTTGAGATCATTGGGTAGTTCTGGGCTGTTTCCTCACTGTTCTCATGATCGTTGAAACTCCATGAGGTGAGATCTTGCACGGAGCCCCAGACCAAGGGAGATTGACAGTTATGTTGTGTTTCTTCCATTTGCGAATAATCGCACCAACTGTTGTCACCTTTTCACCAAGCTGCTTGGCGATAGTCTTGTAGCCCATTCCAGCCTTGTGTAGGTCTACAATCTTGTCCCTGACATCCTTGGACAGCTCTTTGATCTTGGCCATGGTGGTTGGAATCTGATTGATTGATTGCTTCTGTGGACAGGTGTCTTTTATACAAGTAACAAGTTGAGATTAAGAGCACTCCCTTTAAGAGAGTGCTCCTAATCTCAGCTCGTTACCTGTATAAAAGACACCTAGGAGCCAGAAATCTTGCTGATTGATAGGGGATCAAATACTCATTTCACTCATTAAAATGCAAATCAATTTATAACTTTTTAAAATGTGTTTTTCTGGATTTTTATTGTTATTCTGTCTCTCACTGTTAAAATAAACCTACCATTAAAATTATAGACTGATCATTTCTTTGTCGGTGGGCAAATGTATAAAATCAAAAGGGGATCAAATATTTTTTCCCCTCACTATATATCAATTATTTGGCAAGCGAGAAATAGAATAGAAATAAATATAGCAATTTTTATAGTAACTTACCTGGACAATTTAAACTATTTCATGATTTAACAATGAATTCAAAACTATATAGAATATGCTTATTTAATGGTGAAAAAGAATCCACCTCCAAAAGTAGAGTCCCAGCAAAGATCGTGTAAAGTCTTGGTCACTGCAAAATGGCTCTATTCAGATCCCATTATGTTGGCTTTTATAAACTAAATTTCAAAATTGTGTAATAATGTTTCAGCCCATTTTTCAAATTTTACATTTATTCTTCAAGGAATATCTAGTATACTGTTTTATTCTAGTTTATTCTACATAATTTATGTTAGTAAAGCTTGAGCAGACTATCCCCAATTAATATGACTCCACCAAGTGAAAATAATAATAATTTATTAAACTGGTATAGTTGCCTCTCTATCAACAACTGTGCAAGCACAGTGAAGTGACAGGGTCTCCCTCACTGAAGACTTTCATAGGCCTTCTAAACATCAGCAGAATGGAGTCCATCTCCATCTTGTGGGAAACCTCATTCCAGAGAATATGACAGCTGAGTGACCTGTGATAGGAAAGATAGATATGTGGAAGTCAGGATTAATCTTTGTTTTGTAAACACAATTTATTAGATTCATATTTATAAGCTTTGTTGATCAGACACAGATGTCAATTTGTTATAATTCCTGATCAGGTGTCAATACCACTTGAGTTTGAAATCAGATTCTAGTGTTTTGTGTTTGGACCCTGCCAAGACCAACTGTTGTGAATCATTCCGATTCATGGTTCCCTTTCTTGTATGGGCTATGGCAGACATCTCAAACTCGCGACATCACGTGATGTTGTGCGACGTATCTGGACTGTTTTGCCATTGTGGGTAATAGGGTGGGTGCAGCTTCCGCATGATGCGCCTGGCCAGCAGTTTGACATCCCTGGCCTATGGAAACCTACATAACCATTCGCCTTTTGCCTTTAGGGGAATGTTTCACGTCAGAGTCCCAGAAATATTTTAGCTCTCAGTAATCTGTGTAAAAGAAGCTCGCATTAGAACAGATAACTAGCATAATCTTAAATCCCTAGAGTATTTGCTTTGGCAGAAATCTAATCATTTGGTGAGAGTTGGGAAGCAGGGTGGAAAATTTGCTTTGGAAGCTGGCTATCTTGGGAAATCAAGTTTAAGAAAAGGTAAGGAATAAATCAGTGCGCAGTAGTGGGATTTGCCTCTATACTTGCCTCTGTGTTTTTCAAATAGCATTTTAAATGATACTTTAGCCTAGTTTTAATGTTTTACCATTGTCATCCCTGAGACAAAATATACATGTAGTTATGCCTCTTTACTTTTTTGTCAATGTCTGTCTTTGTAGTAATGTCCAAAAATACAATTTGCATACATGGTATGTTGTCCCTAGGAACCAATATAGTTCATACTTCATTCTGACAAGAGAATCTGCATATTCATATATCTGCACACAGCCCAACATCTCTGCTTTTTTATTTATTTATTTTTTCAATAACCTAGAAGGTAGTAGAAAAACCTTACTGTGATACTATTAATCAGCATTCACATTCCTTTTTCTGTTTTCTTAAGTTTTCTTCACGTCATGGAAGATGCTTGTCCTTAAGATTTTCAGATATTTTTGACAAACTTGATTCTATCAAATCTACTAATCTGACAAAGTGCCTGAAAGTTAGTCTGTAGTAGTTAGTACGTACAGATTTTTAGTTTCAAATTACAAATGGTTCTGCTCATAGATTCTTGTTAAGTGTTTTGGCAGAAAAACCATGGTCTCTTGTGTTAAGACCATTTTTTTGTAGCTGACATTTTTTCTGAAGGCTTGCACATTTATGTAGGAATTAGCAAGTAGTATTCTTGCTTTGTTTTCAGCATTTTAGATATTGACACCTGGGGTAGAGTTGGAGATGAGGAAAAAAAGAGAGGAGAGTATAATAGGCAAATTATTTGGAAAGAAGGAATCTAGGTATGTTATGCATTTGATATTTAAATACAGTATATAGCTAACAGTTTATTTTTGCCAAACCAGAATTTCCTGTGGGTTCTTCTTCCTCCTCCTCCTCTTTTTCTTCTCTCCTCCATGTGAGGCAATGATCTGCATTATTCTGGTACACCTAATTTAAGAAATATGGAGCAATGACTATAGATGGTGGCTGAAGTCTTCAACAACTTCCAAGTTTTTAAACTATAGCCAATATATGAGACTCCTTTTAGCATGAAGAACAGAAAACACTTCAAACTAATATATACAGACATTCTAGTTATGAAGTTTCTCAAAACATATTTTGCATTTAATCATTGATTCTTTTGCATTGTGATTGCATGCTGAGAACAAATTGTAACATTTCCAATACAGCAAATGACATTTCAAAATTACCCTGTTCCACAAGCAAAGCATGATGTTTGTGTGATCGGTGATAATAGCTTAATAAAAGTATAAGTGCTTTTTAGAATTACGTATGTTGAGAAATGAAAGTTTAATAGCAAGTTCAAACATATGTTTATAGTTGTGCATGAAACTAGAAAACATACTGCAGCATTATGAAGAAATATAACATGCATATTTTCTACAGCTTTGTAAAATAATGGAAAGTACAAAAAAACTTAAATGTATTTTCAGGGGCAATAGATTTGTCAAAACAATATATATATATATATATACTTATATCTATATATGGGCTTTTTTCTCTCTCAATAGCCATAGATTGTAAGCAAAAAAAATCAAGATCAAGATCTGGAAGCAAGAAAAAAATTCTACCATTACCTCATGGTGCTGATGAAGTTTACATACTCCGGTGCAGGTATATATAGACATATAATAAGAAATAATAGTTTATTAAGAGTTTTTAATTTGAGTAGACCTATATTCTGAGTATGTACTTGAAATGAATAATTTCACTATTTTAATAATAGATATAACCTTGACAAAAGAACACTGGAATAGGTTTTGAGTCTGTGGCGTGTTGTCCCATGGTTCAAGACATAGACGTGTCATTGAAAAACTCATGTTTGTGAAACCATAAAACTTGAACTGCTGACAGATTTCAGTTAATACATTGATGAGAACCAAAGAGGACATGAAGAACTAATAATGCTATGAGCAAGTACAGTAGTTAAGCACCATCATACCTGCCAGAATCTCCCAAAATTTTGGTAATTTTGTATAGGTTTTCTGCACCATTGTTTAACTTTACTGGGTGGAGCAGTGCTGTTATTGTATTGGGTGAAATCTGCTATGGTGGAGTGCTACAGTGTATCTGTTCATGTCAAAACAAAACTTTCCAACAAATCAACTAAATGGTTAATGTTTTTTAATTGAAAAGTTTTACAAAAATTACAAAATATACCCCAAACCCACCCACCCACCCCCCTACCCCACTTCCCAGAGCTGAATACAGGGTAACAAATATAATAATCATAATCTAACTAACATTAACCAACTATGTAGATAAACAAATATAATGCACTTTAACTCTCTTTTAACACAGAATAAACAATTTACAAATGAACTTTATCATATAATCAAATTAAAATCCCAATTTATAAACAATACAATATACTAAAGAATCCACTACACTAAATTATTAATAATAGTAATAATAATAATAATATTCAATAATTTATTCATAAAATAAATGGAACTTTTTAGTCCCATATTTATTCTGAATATAATCTATCCATTTTCTCTAAACCGAAATGTATCTTTCTTGTGAATAATCCTTCAAATAAGCAGAAATCTTAGCCATTTCTGCTAAATTTGACAATTTAAGCGTCCATTCTTCTATAGTAGGCAAACAGTCCTTCTTCCAATATTGCCCTACCAACAGCCTTGTTGCTGTTATTAAATTCAACATCAAATTAGTTTCCTTAACATCAAAATCTACAATAATACTCAACGAAAATAATTGAGGAGTAAACTTTATCTTTCTTTTAAAAATATTCTGAATAATCTACCAAATTTTAATCCAAAAAGATTTTACATTTCTACAAGTCCACCAAATATGAAAATAAGTTGCATCCAAACTACCACATCTCCAACATTTGGGCTGCAAGTTAGGATACATACAAGACAACTTTTGGGGATCCAAATACCACCTATAAAACATTTTATAAAAATTTTCTCTCAAATTTTGCGCTTGAGTAAATTTTATGTTTCTAACCCAAATTGTCTCCCATGTATCCAATAGAATCGGCTCTTGAATATTTTGTGCCCATTTTACCATACAATCTTTAATTCCGTTTCAGAATCCAATTCTATTAAGACATTATAAATTCTCTTTATATGAAACTAAATTGTTAATTTTTAATTCCAATTCAAATGCTAGTTATTAATTATATAAAGTCCTAAATTGTGAATGTAACATACCTCAGGAAACATTACAACTTTATAATATCTCAGGTTAGTGAATTCTATTGTTCACTTTCTCTTCCATCAACAGTGAATGTTTATCCAACATAGGATAAACCCTTTAATTCCTCTCAAAAGATGCACTTTTAAAGGCTTTTTAATTTGTTACACTATCGGTGATAATAGGTACGTATGTTGGACTTTCTCATTGGAAGAGCAGAGAGTTCTGACATGGGCCTTTTCTGTTACAATGTCTGTCCTTGGAAACCTCAAGTTTAGATTGGCATCGATCCTGGGGGCTTTTGGGAAAGCTTTAATGACCTGGAGTTTTTCCCAGGCAAGAGGTTGGGGAGATAATTGACTACAGGAGGTATTATATATTCATGCTTTTGATCTTGGTTGTTACTAAACTTTTTTATATTGTTTATTCTGTATGTGGAATTTTTTATGTTTGAACGGCCACGGAGAATTTTATTAAGATGGGCAGCCATTTAAATTGAATGAATGAATGAATGAAGTGTGTAGTATTATCTGGAGAAAGGTAATAATACTAAGTGATTTCTCACTAGAGACAAAGAATAGATAGTGAAGAAGATACTATATTGCGCTAAATATGGTTTAACTTTGTACACTAGTTATTTTCTAGCTAGTTAGTAGAAATACCCAATATTCTGCTGAGATATTTTTTGTTGATTTTGAGGAAAATAATCGAATCATGGGTACAGCTGCAGCTTGGGCATTTTAATGTACAATACCCATATTACAGTATGCCACAACCTTCACTCCTGCATATTTTTACCTTGTTTCACAGTTTATCTAGATCTATTGTGTTTTTGATGTATCCAAAAATGAATTTTTTAGGGAAGAGAGCTTATCACTGCTAATGAGCCATTTAACCATAGATTATGTACAGAGATAAACTTTAGATATCAAATTATAGCAATTTGTATATCAAGAACAATTTGAATTCAGAATAAAAATTCACTGTATTAACCTACATAAAGATCCATATTTGGACAATTTGTGTGCTAAGGCAAACTTTTCTTATGTTACTTTGTGCAATCACTATATTGGTTACAGAGTTGCTTAACAACATTAATGTACTTTGTTTGAATCATTTAAAAAAACTATGTAGGTTTTGTGGTCTAGTGTTTCGAGGACCCTTATCTGTTCAAGAAGATTGGATAAAGCACCTTCAACGCCACATTGTCAACGCAAATCTTCCTCGGACTGGGGCTGGCATGGTAGAAGTGACATCACTGTTTAAAAAACCTGCCTCAATTTCTGAAACTTCATTTTCTTTCCTGATGGCTGAAGCAGCTTCATAGAATACGAAAACACTTCATATTGCATTGGATGTACATTTGAAATCCTTTTGTTAGTTTTTTTAAAGTTAAATTATCTTTATAAAATTTGAAGCAAGAAAATGGGAGGGGGAGGAGACAGTTAACATCCAAACAATTGAGTACTTAACACAGTTACCGTAAGTAGTCTTTATATTTTATATAGGGTGGAAGATGTATTTTTAAAGTTTACTATGTTTTTGGGTCAATTACCGTGTTCACTATTGATACAAACCCATCACATGTAAGAAGATGTTTTTAAATTGTTGCACATGGGATCTTAACGATAAGTTTTATGAAATGAAAGCATTCTTTACAGTGTTACCAGAATCAATGCTTTGTTTAAAAAAAAACTTGCTTAGTAAAATATTTTATTTTGTTTGTATGTATGTAGTGTTTTGTACAATACCAAGAAATGCTAATGCAATTTATTAAATTTAGGGCATTAAAAATCATGGACTTCATAGATCAGGAGACTGTTCCATTCAAATAGGGCAATTAGTACTATTTAGCTGTGTATGTGTTTTCTAATCACACAAGACTTTTTTACTAAAAGTGGAGGGAAACTTGTTTAACAAATTTCTAAAACCTATGTACATAATACTGGAAACTATTTGTGGTAAGGAAAGATTCTTTACTTCACCTGCATTTCTCACTGACAATAAAGTGGTGCATCCATGCTACCTCCAACTTTGTCAGCAGTAATGGTATTTACCCTTTCCATTTGTAGCATCACATACTTACAGTTTTCTTTATTATAGAACACGCTAATGACATTGTTTCTTTATGCTTTGCTTAAAGGTATGTTGCTTATACAAGTCATTTTGTTGCCTTTTATTTAATACTATAGAAATGTATTAAAAGCATTGCTCACTACATGGCTTAGGTTAAACTAGCCTTTTTGCAGTTGTTTTTAAATAAATCATAATATCATTGGACACAAATAGAAAAGTTTCCATATATGAAGAGAATGTTTACAATTTGAATTTTAGAATTTGTTTTGGGTGTAATTATATGTATGAAAACTGTAACACTATGCTCATGCTAAGGACCTATTTACAGAATTATTAAAATAAATGTGCTGTGAGGATAGAAAAATATGGTGCAAGTGTCTTGATCAAAATTAATATTGGCTGTTGACAAAAATGTCACTTTTCAGCAGATAAGCAAATTCCTCTTTAAAAACTGGTTCTGTAATGCAAGTAATGTTTCCTTTTATTCATGTAGGGTGATTAATACTGTAGTTAAGCCAAGGAAATGCATTGATATTGTTTTGCGTGTAAATAAAATTATAAAACAGTTGAGATGTGAGGAGTATTTTGGTGGAGAATATACATACCTCACAGCCAGTGAAATTGTGTTCCTCATGGTATATCTCCATACCAAGACTATATCTCTCTAAATAAAAGGTTAAAAGAAAATGTGATATTTGTCTGTAATGTGAAGTAATTCTTGTTCTGCATTAAGTACATGATCTAAAGTTGATTAGTCTCTTCTAAATACATACTATAGAAAGCAACATATGTTCAAAATATTCACAGGGGAACTAATATCTGGACAGAATCCACTGTTGTATAAATTGCTTTTTCACCATATTCTTCTACAGAATTCCACTTTTCCGGAGGAAGTTTTAAAACCACAGGAATAAAACTCCACCAATGCGGTACCGTTAAGGTGGCAGGAGGAATAGATACTGTTCTGTTTGATTTGATTTCTTGCAATGATTAAAATAAATCAACCCAGCCTGGAGAATTTTCAGTCAGGTAGACATCAGCTCCCAGAATCCTTTCACATGACTGAGGCATGAAAAATCGCAGTACAGACAAATCATATATATGGATTAGAGAGAAGTGGGTGGGACAACTACAGAGTTATTCATAGTCCATTGTATAAACTAAAAGCAGAAAATTGCTAGAGTTATGGGTAACCTAGTGCTTTAGCAAATTAAATTTTAAATGGAAGAAAATTTATTTTATCTCCGTTATATTTTAGAAATACCAAGTACATTTAATAGCAGCATGTGTGCTTCTCTGCATTATCAGTCACTATAAACTACTTAGTCTATTCAGAGCAAAAATTCATATATATTGTTATATTACTACAGTTTTGAACTCAGGGAGCTTTACAATTCTGATCAAAACCTAGAACTAAAAAGAACTGCTTCTCTTGTATCAGTATATCAGTTCCTAAAAATTTCAATAGGGATGTTGGCATGGGCTTGTTTTATTTTTGGCTGGACCCAGGCAACTTTTGCTTTGGTCCAGGTCTGCCTTTGTTTGTAACTTTATTGTTGACCACAGGATTCTGAACCGGCTCCATGGATTGGGGATTGGAGTCTCCATTTTATAATGGTTCTCTTCCTTTCTCCAATTCCAGTCGGCGTGGTTGTGGGGGAGAGATCATTCCCTAGGCCCCTCCTGTGTGGGATGGTGCCACTCTCCCCTCCTTTCCAACATCTACATGAAATCACTGTTACATTATGCATAATTTTGGGATATGGTATCATCAGTATCCTGATGATACCCAATTCTGTCTTTCACCATGGGCCAGATGAGTGAGGCTGTCAGGTCTGCCCCTGTGCATGGGAGTTGGGGAAGAACTGTCTCTGATGTAATCCTACTAGACTGAGTGTCTGTAAGTGTCTGAACTACTCAGATTTGGAGATACCATCTTTTGCCTTGGAGTTGCATTTCTCCCTTCAAGGTCAGTATGAAACTTGGGGGTCTTCCTGAACTGCTGGGAGCTTCTGCTTGAAGAGCAGATGTGACTAGGAAGGCTTTTGCACAACTCCATCTGATGCAGCTATTATGCCCTTTCCTAGATCAGAGGGCTGGGGGGCTCTTTAGCTCATACTAATCAACTTGTGGCTTGACAACTACAATGCTCTCTGCATGGGGTTGCTCTTGAAGATCACCTAGATTGCTTCAACTAGTCTACGGGCCGGATGCGTCACGCCGAAACCGCACCCACCCCATTGCTGGCAGTGGGGAAAAAGTCCCGATACGTCAGCGACATCAAGTGACGTCGCAAGTTTGAAATACCTGAACTAGTCCAAAATGCGGCAGCGTGGGAGAGTGAGACTCCATACTTCCTTTTGCTTGTCATCTTTTTTTCCCCCTTTTTAAATGTTTTATTATAATTGCTTTGTTTCTTGTGAGTCGAGTAGCATACAGTTTTAATTGATGGTGATGATTAGATTTCATAATTATTCAGTGCATGCCAATTTATAGATTTCCTATTCAACATTTTATATACTATGGATATTGGACCTTTTCTTGTCCTAATGTGGTTGGTGTGTGTGAATATACTAGTATTTCAGGGGAATTTAGTTAACATTTTTCAAATGGCTTGATTTTTACAATTATATTTTAACTCTCCCAAAGGAGCATAGGTAGTATCCAGTTTTATCTTTGCAACCTAATCACAATCCCATTTTGGCTGTAGGGATTCATTCTTTCCAGCCCATTAGGTCATTCAAAGTAATGACAAATTTGTACTTCCTAAATTCTAACGTCCTTCATCTGTATATCTGAAGTATTCTTAGCATATTGAAATGTGGAGAATGCATTCCTATAGAATACTTGGTAATGCAAAATACAAAATAATTAGCTATATAAATATTTGTGCTTTAAGAAAACTTTGTAACTAGTAGATTTTGAGTAAATATAATTTCTATCTGCATTCTCTAAGTGACAATATCTAGCAGGTTAATTAATGGAAAATTGGATTTACTTCAGTCAAGTGACTGGAGTTGCTGAGTTTATAAAATGTAGAATTCTGGCCACATTTTAATTCCTGACCTGTTCTCTTGATTAATGTTAAGTGTACAATTCATTAAATGGTTTTGGTGATATGTGATAGGAATGAGGAAACTCTTCCTCCAGATATTATAGAAATATAATTGTCAACAGCCTCAATGAGTATGGTCATTGATGAGAAATGCTAGGAAATATAATTATGCATTATCTTGAGGAATACACTTTTGTTCTTCTAGTGCCTAAGGATTGCACTGTGTAGATCTGGCAGAGATTGCAAGCTCTTTGGCTATGTTTTCGGAGGATTGCTCTTAATAAGAGCGAGGCGTGCTCACTCCGGAGCTTGTTTTGGCTAGGAAGAGTCTTGAGAAATGGCTTTTTCCTGCGAAAACTTTGCCAAAGAGCAAGGCACGCGTGCCCACAGAGAGGGCTCTGAGTGCCCCCCTCTGGCACGCGTGCCATAGGTTCACCACCACGGGTATATACTTTTGGATAAGCCCATCTGCAGATAATTTGAACCCAATTTTGGGAGTATATTTTGGCACCTAAAATTCTCAACTTACCTATAAGTAGACACTAGTTACAGTATAAAGAGAGGTTAAATTTTGAGTGGTTCAGATGAACTTTCCATCGACACTGTACACGTAGTCCTTGACTTATGATCATTTGCTTAGCAACTTTTCAAAGTTATGACAACCAGCCTGCATTATAGCCATTTCCTTGCAATTTATAGTAAAACTGGCCCATAATTAATAATTGCTTTGCTTAACAATCACAGGGTTTGCTTAATGACCATCACAAAAAAGGTTATACAATTGTGACAGTCATGTGGGTGACCCAGTTTATGACCATCAGAACTTCCAATCTGTCAATTTTCAGAAAGTAGTCTCAGTTCAGTAAGGATAGATGATGCCCAAGGTAAAGTATCAAATTCAGACTAATGCTAGAAATCACGAGAGAGAAGACATTTTTAGTAATTGGGGGGGGCAAAGAATGGTCTCCAAATGAGTTGCAACTTCCATGGTGTTGGCAACTGAGCAATAATTTGGCATGAGACATGTACCTTTATCAAATTTGTCTCCATAAAAGTTTCCTTTGGATGCATGGTGCAGTTGTTATAAAGCCTTGGCCCACGTTCTACCTTTGTTCTGCTTCAATTTGTTTTAATATATCTTCATTGTTGGCTCCCTCTTCAGGGCCTGAGAACAGCAGTTAATGTGAGGCACCATTTTGGTTACCAGAAGATGGACCCAATCTAAAAACTTGTTAGAACATGCAGAATTGTCCTCTACATATGTAGTTCTTATAACTCATTTTCTTTGTTGCACTTCGGTGTTACTGGCTTATAGATAATTGTTGAAATGGTTATTCTTGTAGATGAAGTTAATAGGCCACTGAATTGGGTGGGGCTATTCCACAGGCTATGGAAATTTAAGCCCTGCCTTCTGACTAGAAGAATTAGCTCTTTCCTGTCAGATCCATTTTCCAGAGAACAGAACAACTTTTTATGGTAAGTCAAGTGCCATTTTATAATTAATTGCCAGTTTATTCTTAACTTACATGAAGCTTATTTTTTAGAGAAATGTTCTAACATTAAGGCAGTAGGAAATTAGACAGTAAAAATGTGTAATTGATGTTAAGATGTGTGTGTGTTGGTGTGGGTGCGTGCATGAATGTGCCTTCGAGTCATTGTTGACTCCTGTTGACCTCTTGAACATGATCTTGCAGTTTAATGGCAAGATTTCAGAGGTGGCTTCCCATTGCCTGCTTGTTAGGGCTGAGAGAGAGTGGCTGGCCCAAAGACTAAAACTCACTGTCTTCTGGTTCCTAGCCTGATGCCTTAGCCACTACAACCACAAACTGGCTTTCTTAAAACATTAGTAGCCATATAAAGGTATCATGTTTGTCAGTTTTATTTTAGAAAAATGAATCTTCTGATATAGTGCTGTAGGATATAAAATAAATATAGCTCTTGATCTAGTTGAAATCCAATTGCCAGTACAGAATGTTGAATAATTTAAGCGATCACACATGTTTGCAGTTATTGTCACCTTTTATGGATTTGGTGTCAGGAAACTCACATTCAGATGGAGAGACATTTACTTCCTCTTTATACATGTGTAGCAGCCAAAGGAAGTAACAAGACATAGTATTGATTAGCTGTTCAGATGGAAAAAGGATGGAATTAATGCTTTTTTAAAATGAAATGGTAATGAATGCAATGGCTAGTTTTTTTGCATATGTATGCATCTAGAACAGTGGTTCTCAACCTTTCTAATGCCGCGACCCCATAATACAGTTCCCCATGTTGTGGTGACCCCCAACCACTTATACATCACTGGGTACCAGGGGCGTGGCCAAAGAAAAGGGGGAAAAATGGCGGACAGCCTTGTTTGGTGACCCCCATGAAATGGTCATTCGACCGCAAATGGGGTCCCGACCCACAGGTTGAGAACCACTGATCTAGAAGTTTATTATTTGATTACCGATAGGGCTGACCTCATATAATGATGACTCTATCCTCACCTGAAAGGATTTCAATTATAACTCCTTCCAAGAGCTAGAGATTTGTTCCTAGGCCCATCCTTTTGACCAGCCTTATTTCTCAGTGTCCTTGTTCATATTTTCTTACATGTTCTGTAGGTTGTGGTTAGAGCTGTACTTTTCCTTTGGGTTTCTTGCCTGAAGCCTTGTTCTCTTTCATCTACATGTCATTCCTGCACTTTCATCCTGCTTTGGGGGAAAATGCAAGGATTTGGCATTTGCTTATTCACTAGAAAAAAGAATTTACTTGAACTTTTAGCTTGTAAAATGTAGCAAGTGACTCCAGTTACTGAACCTGCTAATATAGTATGACCCAATGTTAATAATTATCATTGATATGTGGCACAATTTGAGTTAAACTGTACAATGTGTGGATCACTTGAAGAGTAGACAGCTAATGTCCATTTTGCCGCATCCACATTGTAATTTCTACAGCTTTTTTTCTTGGGGAGCTAAATTTTCAGAATGGGACAATTAACTGGGTTCTGAGGTTTCCATTATTGGCGGATGAGGTTGAGACAGTTTAACTCTATGCAAGACTAGTTGTATTTTGGGCTCCGTCCTGCTCTGGAGGGAGAGTAGAAAGTTGACTGGATCAATTAATGTTCCTTTTCAATGATATTTACTAACTATCCTTCTCTTCTTCCAGTGATATGGTGGAACATGATGAGAGAACCGGATCTGTAAGAGGTTACCAAGTGCTTATAGCAATGTATAATTTCTAGTAGCTGATCCAGCTTGCAGTTAGGAGTGGTGAATTATTTTTCTGAATCAGATAAAATTAGAAAAATGCATTATAAATAATTTCTAATTCACGGTGGTTCAGAAAGGATACAGAACATTGTATTAAAAGCTGTGGTGGTGCAGTGGTTAGAATGCAGTATTGCAGGCTAATTTGATTCTCAACGGCTCAAGGTTGACTCAGCCTTCCATCCTTCTGAGGTCGGTAAAATGAGGACCCAGATTGTTGGGGGCAATAGGCTGACTCTGTAAACCACTTAGGCTGTAAAGCACTGTGAAATGATATATAAGTCTAAGTGCTATTTGTTACTGCTATTATTGTACAGAATCTTATTACAGATTGTATAGCCTGCATCATGCTTTCCGTGTGTGTGTGTGTTTGAGAGAGAGAGCTACTACTATTACTACTGAGATGCCATTCACAAGATCTTGATTATTAATATCTGACAGTCAGAAGCTTTAAAATAAAAGAAAGCTAGCAGATACCTAATTATTGTTTTTAATGCTGATGCAAGATATTTTATTAGAGAAACAGGATGTAAAACTACATTTTGAGAGAATTGTTTTTCTGGAGTTTTGTTACAAGCATAATTTTGAGAAATTTAAAGTAACTGCCCTTGTTAGCATTGTTGCTATATCTCTTAATTAACAAAAACAAATTATTATGTTCTCTGAAGTTCAACCCAATGCAGCTTGTTTAGCCTTCTATTTATGCTAGGAAAAAAGCCTACAATTTTCATTCCTGCTCATTCTGACTGGAATGTGAAAAGGAAAGACGGATAAAGCAAGGTATGAACTGATAAGATTAAACTGATTGTGCCAACATAATGTAGCGTAACACCACTTACTTGGACTTCCTTTCTTATGTCTTTTTCCATGAAAAAGCCAGTAATATCATGTAAAATGTAGAGTTAACTATAAGAAACAAAGTTAAAACTTGAGCAGCAAAAACAGGAACAACAACCTTGTTACTGTATTAATTTGCTGTTCATCCCACAGTTAAGCAGCTATATACAGTAGATCATAAACGTCCACAATTATATTCTTGAAATTTAATACAGCTGAAAGTTATTAGAAAATATTGGCTGGAAACACTATTAGTAATAAAAAGACTCACTGCCATTTTAATATTAAATAGCCAGTATTTCTTGCATACTGATATGTATTTATGTGTGCTTGCATGCAAGACAGCTCTTTATGAATACTCATGTTATTCTTTGCTGGCATAGCTGAATTAGTAGTTGACATAGTCAAGGAAAAAACCAAGGAAGTAGAATATTACTTACCACTACCTTTCCATGGACAGGTTTTAGTTCCTACTAAGCTAGATGATGTCCCCTAATCCTGTCCTTACTTGGAAACCTTAAATAAAAACACTTCAGTATGTGTATAAATGCCCAACAGTGAAGTTCTACTAAAAAATGAATGTTTAAGATGTCTCCAAAATATTCATAAAAAATTCAAGGTAGTTTCTGATTATTTTCTGGAAACATGCCAAATAAACTCATACTAGAAGCAAATAAATTAAGGTACCTACAGGCTAAGATAATTTCTTTGCAATATGGAGCAGATGGCAAATGATTTAATTAGGAGTGAAAAAAATTGCTGGCTTTACAATTCCACTTGCTTAAGATGTTGTTTTATAAAATAGAATATGAACACTGTGATGTCAATCTAATACACTTTGAGATCTTGGCAGCTACTAAAATGAAATTATAGCCATATTAAAAAAAACAAGAAAACAAATCTCGAAAGATGGGTTAAATTTAAGCCAGGTCTATCTGTCCTCTAAATAACCCTTTTGCTACTACATGTGCATTGCCTCAAGCTTCACAAATAGCAGTTATCACAAATTTTCAGCCCTGACAGTATTTCTGAATTCTAAAGCACTTTTGAGAATCAAATATTTCACATTTCCACTTTTCACTACGTTGTGTTTATGAAAAGTCATAGGAACAGCCCATTCATAGCTTTCTTCATTATGGAGTTAACAGTAGTGTACTAGTACTACTTTTACAGTAAATAGAATCACGGAAATCTGAAATTCATCCCCCTTGCTATAAGCCACGGGTGTCAAACTCGATCGTGTTGATGTATCGTGATTTTTTTGCCTTTGTGGAGCTGGGGTGGGCGTGGCCTGTGTGTGAAGCATCCGGCCTGTGGGCTACCAGTTTGACACCCCTGCTATAAGCAGTCAGCACTGTTAAGGATGAATACGTAGGCCATCTTTTAGGCCACAAATGAACATCTTTCCTCCAGTCAGGAGTTGCTCCTTGTCAATCTGTTTTAAGCCTCTGAGGGTTGTAGATGGCAGTGACATCACCAGAAGCTATGTCACTACATTTTTTTGGCCTTCCTTTTTAAAATGCTTTTAGTAGAGGTTGTTCTAAATATATGGATTAACCCTACCAGAGGTTGTAACTTTTTGTTTTCTTAACCTGAAAAGTCATCCTGCTGCTAATCAAATGATTGGCTGCTAAACTTCACAAGCACCATCTTTGGAGACTCTGATGGTCAGAAAGTGGGTTTGGGGCCACGGGTGAGCTATAGGCTATGAGTTGCTCACTCTCTAGTTCAGGGATGTCAAACTGCAGGCCGGACGTGTCACGATGAAACCGCGCCCACCCCATTGGCAATGGGGGGAAAAGCTCCGATACGTCGTGTGACGTCGCGAGTTTGACATGTCTGCTCTAGTTCAATTGGCATGCTTCAGATCCAACATCAATGGCTTTGTGCCAGATGTGAGGAGATATTCTTTGCACAGTCCCATTTACATTGTGTGAATCCAGCAAGGAAAAGCCTCCTTCAGTTAAGACTGAGTATCCAGGTTGGGGGTAGGCAACCTTGGCTCTTTTATGACTCGTGGACTTTAACCATGCTGGCTCAGAAATTCTGGGAGCTGAAGTCCACGAGTCATAAAAGAGCCAAGGTTGCCTGCCCCTGACCCAGGTTATCTCACAATGGTTTGTAATGCTAAAGAATAGAAGTCACCCAAGTCCATCTAATGGAAGTTCACTGCCCGCAGTTATTTTTATTCTTAATGGAGATTAGGGCCACAAAGGTCAAAAACATGATTATTCAAGTCCACAGAATGGACTCTAGATAAGAAAAATGTCTGATATTCCCTACTGTGATAAACTGCTAATGTTGTGGCTGGAAAAAAAATCAGGAGAAAGATGGAGTGTAGCCTTAGATGATGCACATTATCAAGAGGCAATGAAGTTGACACTTAACAATTTCTGTATTCTTTTAATATGCTATACATGCCTGTTCACCTAAATAGTTACTTTAAAATAACAAAAATAATTCCAGCAACAACCTTCGTATGAAAAAATTGTTTGTGTTTGGAGTCATTCGTGAACAAGATCATTTATTTATTTGATATTTATTTCACCTTTATTATTGTGTAAGTAATGCAAGACAGCAAATGTACATAATACTCCTTCCTCCTCCTATTTTCCCCACAACAATAATCCTATCTGGGGGTAGGATCAAACTCATTGTTACTCTGATGAATTGCCATTGTTATGTCCAATGAATATAAAGGCAAGCTTCAGCACTGGACCATTTGTTGGGGTTAAAAGGAGCTTCATGGGCTGTAAAGTTTGTCTTGCCAAGTGTTCCTGTTCAAATTAATCCAGTTTACCACATCTAGACAATTTCAATACCATGATTTCTTCCAAAGGGTTCTTTTACGCATGTTCTGACAAATATTCACGTTTTGCCCAAGGTAACACAGGAGAAACCTTCAATTTCATTGCTTACCCTTCACAAAAAATAATGTGTTCCTTTATCTTTATTGTTTAACTGAGAACTTATTGTTGCTAGTTGATTTCTGAGGAAAACGGATAAAGTCCAGTTTGTATTTTTCGCCGGAAAACTGTCAGGCCAAGAAGAAGATTGTTGATTCTCTTGTCTATCAGACTCCAAGGCAATTGGTGACATTATATGGGCCACGCATTCCGGATCTGCTGAGCCCCATAAAAATCAATAGTTTTCCATTATCGGGTCTGGCTGGGTCACTAGCCTGTCAATGAGCTGTTACAATTACTGTCCAAGGGTGAACCTAACCAGTCAATTGCTGCTGACAAGAAGAAAACATGCTGACAGGCCAACACCAACAGAGCAAGTCAGAAGGCAGATTTGCACTTCATCAAAAGAGGCTGAGAGCAGCAAGGCCATTGACAAGATGTAGGGCACGTACCAGGGTGACTCTGGAACTAAACCTCAACCTGATACATGCCCATACACCTGAAGGCTGTTCTCTTGGTATTTCGTCTCCTGATCAGGTTCATTGTGACATCCCAGAAATGTGAGCCTTTTGAAAATTCTGACTTAAAATGGGCCCTGAGGGAACTTCCTTTGAGATCAAACATTGGCTGAAGAGCCCAGAGGTTTGCCATCTAATTTTACCTGACTCCTTGTCTAATAATGACTTCCAAGTTAATCTGGAATCTGCTGTAAAGGTAATGGAATTATCCTAATATGATGATACTTAAACTTTTAATAAACTTAAAATGTTACATCCATATTTTTACATTTTATGACTCTGGCTCTGTGTCTTTCAACATTCAGATTACATTGGCTTTCTCAGCAATTAATAGGAAGGAAGGGAAGGAAGGAAGGAGAGAAAGGAAAGAAAGAAAAAAAAATTGGGGGAGGGAGAAGGAAATAAAAATGAAATTTCTTTTAAATCTAGAGCTGTAAAGCACTTTGCTCAGAAGTTACAATGAGAAGTAGTCCTGTGACTTTCGTGGTTCAAACTTCATCAGGTTTCTTATAGTATTAATTAAAAAGAACTTTTTAAAATAAAATGATACACAGTTTATCCCCCCTTTCCCCACCCCCCCTCCTCCTCTCCCATGTGAGTCTTTTGGGCTGAAGGGAATTCAGGTTAATATGTTGACAAGCTTAACAATGTAGGGTCATGTTGCACCGTATGCTCGGCTGCTGTGCTTGAGCACCGCCTCTGACAGGTTCCCTGATCAGCCACTGCCCTTAAGGCAGAGGCAAAAGAGAGGGATTTTAATTACTGCTGCAGCACAGGACTTGCCAGCATTAAATAGAGACATAATTAGGTCTCTGAATTTTAATAATTGTCCTAGCTAATTGGGCAGACAAGTGCGTTTCAGCAGCATGGTGTGATTAGATAATTAGTACTTCCAAATGACAAAATTGGGCTCTTGATTACAGAGTTGAGAAAAATGAATTGGGGGCAGGATTGCTCTGGGGGGGAGGGGTCGGCAGGAGGAGCAAGGCAGTGTCTCTTGATGAGTCCATTAGAAGAACATTTAGGGAAGTGGGCAATTTGGTGTCAGCATTCAAAGAGGCTGGAGGTTGAGCCCACTTTGCAGGAATGCCTTTTGATATGCCCAGGTCAACTGCCTGAAGAACACCCATACCTACTACAAACAGTGATATTGTCTCAGAGCCTCTCCGTGTTCCTTCAGCATCCATGAATATGTTAACTGACATTCCTTTAAGACAGTGTTTCTCAACATTGCTGGCTGTGGAATTCTGGGAGTTGAAGTCCACATGCCTTAAAATTGTCAAGGTTGAGAAACACTGCTTTAAGAAATCCTTTCCTAGAGCTCTTGATGATACATGAGGAAAGTGATGTTTGCCCTATCCTACTTCTCCCCCCCCCCCGCCACTCACTCATTTTCACACTAAGCTTTCTATAACTGGAATGTCAAAAGGCCTCAAAAGGTTTAGGCAGCAGGTGAAGGAAATGAAAGAACTGGATTCATTAGATACTTAGGTGGACCACGAAATGGAAATGAGGGCAAGTGGATGTTGCAACTGACGTAGCTAGTCCTTCACAAGCGCGAACAAATGTTGCACCATCTGCCATTCTATTCTGCCTTTATATGGTCCACGAGCATGCCCAGTTTTCACTGAATTGGTTTTGACTTCCTCTTCTATTCAGAAGTTGTGAGCCACAAGCATCCCGAAATTTGTTGACCCCTCCATCTTACGCATAGAAGGACCCTAGGAAGTTGATACCAAAATCAAGAGAAGGGAGATTAAACTTCTAGCCCAGTGTTTCTCAACCTTGACAATTTTAAGGCATGTGGACTTCAACTCCCAGAATTCCACAGCCAGCATTGCTGGCTGTGGAATTCTGGGAGTTGAAGTCCACATGCCTTAAAATTGTCAAGGTTGAGAAACACTGTTCTAGCCTATTTACTGTCACTGAAGTTCTCTGCATGACTTTGGGCCAATCATTCTCAGCCTAGTTTACCTTGTCAGCTGGTGGTTCTGGGGAGAAATGGGGAAAGGCTGTATTCAATTGTTTCCCATAGTTGCTGATGGATAGGCAGGATATTAAGCAATTAATTAAAAATAACCAGAGCTTCTGTAAACCGAAAAACATATCTTTTCTCTTCTGCCCATTCAACAAACAATGATATACTCAAGATGTAATATAAACCCAATAATTTAACAACAGTTTGGATTTTTTCACTTTATGAAAAAAGAGTGGATGAGGTAGTATTCGATAACAGATTAAATATAAATACATATATTTATCCATAATATATTATAACTTGGAATCCTCTAGAGAAATTAGCTGACAATATATAGTAGGCAGATACAGAATACAATTAATTTGGAGTTAACTATCAAAAGATAGGTGGTGGCCATTAATTTAGTTCACTTAAGGGCAGTTCTACAATTAAATGGTTATATGGAATTTACATATTTTGAGGCAGTTCACCCTGAATATTAGTAATTCAAGAAGGAGGACGAGGAGGAGATGATGATTAATCCACAGGTTATTTTGGAATAGAACAGATTTTCTTTTGCACATTGGATACATATCCATTCCCACAGTGTTATTCAACAAGGAACCAGTCTGAATATGTTCTCATATGTTGTCTCAAAAGCGCTTTTTTTTCAAAAGGCAACTGGACTGTTGTGTTTCCCCCCCCCCCTCTTTTTCTTGAAGAAGAAGAAAATGTTTTGCTTCTCATCCAAGAAGCTTCGTCAGGAAAAAAAAAAACAACAACAGTTGCCTTTTGAAAAAAAAAGCGTCTTTGAAACAGCTACGACCTGGATGACTAAGAATCTTCACAGAAGTTGTCATATGTCTATTCCATGGATTCCTTGTTCGTCTCTCCTAAGGCAATTTTGATATGCATGTTATCACTTCTGTAGGTAAATATTAGTTGACTTTATTGCATGTATAAGGTGTGAAAAAAATATGTTGGAAAGATAACAGAAACTCCATGAGCAATCTACAACTTTCAACATCTCACCCACACAGGTAAATGCTACAATATTGTTGTCAAGTGATTATAAAACATGTACAAGTTAATCCTCCAGATAATTTGTGATGGTTAACTCTACATATTAAAGTCCAAGGAAATCATAACTTTCTTTTGATGCTTTTCTCCCTGGCTTGGTGCCTTCTAGCTATATTAGAGCTATCCTGCTAAAATGTCCAGCCAGTTATGATCAATAACTGCTGCTGTATGTGATCCCACAAAAGCATGTAATCTTCCAAGCAGAGGGCCCTAGTGCTCCAGGTTTTTATTTTAAAAAATAGCTGTAGAAACATGAAGGCCTCACATGGGGGAGATAATCTCTCTCCTCCCCCACGCCAATAAAAATCTGTAATAAAATATAGCAATGATGTGATTTAAAATAAACACCTGAAATACCCAATATGTGCAAAGGGAATGGAAACTTGAAGGAGCTGCAAACAGATAGAAACTAATTTTCTTCTGCAAGCATTACCAAAAGCCTACAAATAGGGCGCCATGACACACAAGCAAAGCACTTTGAATGGTCGGGGGAAAGTCTCTGAAGAAAACCATGGCAAAACATATTGGTGACTGACACTGGCGCCAATGTATAAAATGCCATCTTAAACATTGGCACCACTATATAAAATACTAGCCCCAAAGCAAATACTTCCCCCCCCTCTCAAGTACAGAAGATTTATTATTGCTTTTATGGTCACAGAAGATTTAGGATTGCCCCTATGGCAGGTAGACCAGGGTAGAAAAAACAACAAAGCCACACATGTCTGAATAATTACTGGATCTTGTTCCTTAAGGGAGGCAGGCAGGCATGTAGGTAGGTAGGCGGGTGGGTGGGTGGGTGGGTGGAGGGATGGAAGGATGGAGATAGATATTTGAAGATAGATTAGGTAGGTAGGTAGATAGATAAAGATAGATATTTGAAGATTAGATAGATTATGTATCTAAGATAGATGGATGGATGGATAGATAGATAGGTAGGTAGTTTGGGTAATAAAACGTCTGCAAGAAAACAACCAAGTTCGGAGAGCATCAAGGACATTTCAGACATAGATATGGATAGATGGATAGATAGATAGATAGATAGATAGATAGATAGATAGATAGATAGATAGATAGATAGATAGATAGATAGATAGATAGCCAGACAGCCACTTACTATATGATTCTCTTTGAGAGAATCTCTGGAAATGGCTTTTGGTTTGCTTTCTGCATGAAGCAAAAATGTACCTTCTTTTAAGGAAGGTGTTTCACTGTCTTCACTTAGATCACTTTCTCTGGCCATGATTGGTTTTGACCATTTGGCCAAACAAGTAGCCATGTTCGGATTCCTTCCAAAGAGCACCTACGTTCATGCACCATAAATTAAGTAGCACAGAGGTGGGGAACGTGTGTCTCTTGGCAAGCAGCTGAACAACAACCAAGCATCCATTCTATCGCTACTTGTGAAAGTTGTGGAAGTACAATGCGCCGACATCTGGAAGGACACAGGTTCCCTATTGGGATGTAGTGAAATTTGTAAATGTTTTCGTTGAATACCAGACTACACGCCTATATTTTAATACAATTGATTTGACCGTTGCTTCCATTTCAAACATTGGCTTCCTAGCCACAAGTTAAGTACTCTGCTGCTAAAGTCGCATAGCCCCTCAGGATACACAGAACTGGAAATACAAGTCTCTGAATTTCAGGCCATATGCATTAAACACAACTTGAAGTAAGAATCAAACTTAAAATAACAATTGCGGAGTCAACAATTCTGGAAGAAAAAAAAAATCATGGACGCCTGAGAGGAATGGGGGGTAAGGCTCTAGATTTGTTGTTGTTTTTATGGAGAGGAAGGACTTGTATGATTTTTGCCTGCTGCTCTGGGATTCTTTTAGAAGGAACTGGACTACAAAACCTTTCAGAAAATTGTTGCTATTCTAATCAACATTATTATTGCTCTGCATTGTTCAAATAAAAGAGTGCTTTGCAATTTGACCAACACTTGACTCGTTTAACTGACCTGTAGGTATCCATGTATTATAAACTGGGGGGGGGGGAGAAAGCCAAAAAATGCAGTAATTTCCCACCTCTTCATACTGATATCTTTCAGATATGTTGGATTACAAATCCCATCATCCATAGCCAACACAACCTTTGGAAAGATTAGATTGATCATCAAAAGTTTTTTTTAAAAGGGTATCTGCTTTCTCAAACAAAAATCAGATTTCTTCATCAATCATTCCCCCCACTGACATATCTTAAATCTCTACCTGGCAAGAATTTGGCTGCCATTTTAACTTTCCTTTTGCATCCTAAATATAAAAGGTAACATCCATAGAAAGAAAGCGCAACATCAGACTGCCATAAACATTTCATCTTCCTCTACAATGTCAGGATTCTCCTACCCATCCCCACCCCCTCTTTTCCCCAAGAACTGCTTTTATCACTCAACTCTCCTTGTTGGCTCTGATTGCAGAAAATGCACCTTATAAATATATGATAACCATCCTGTAATAGGGAGTGTGACAATTTACTTCACAGCGCATTTCAGGCTGCTAATTGATCGTTTCAGTCCGGGGACTATGCAGAATAAATTACAGCCATCAAAAGGATATCACAGTTCATTCTTGTAGAATGCCGGCTGTGTCTTTTCTTGCTTGTCTTTTGTTAAATCAACCACGTTCCTGCTGTAACTGGATGGACCTATTGAGCAACTCTCAGCTACCGATGATGGCCACAGGAGGGCGCTCTATTTGCATCCTTTTGCAAACAGGATTGAGATTTGAACGGGTAAAGACTGATTTAGTAATATTCTGGATTATTTATAAATAGCCAGGATTGTACGAGAAAGTGACTTTCTCAAATTAACAAGAGAGAAATTCTAATGAGATTCCTCCCACTATCACTGCTCTTCAATTTTTAAGTCCTCCTTTATTTAATGATCAAAAAGGGAACAAACGAGCAGAACTAATTGTGGGTTAGTAAGCCCCTTAAACACTTAGAAAGGAATTGTTTTTCTTTCTTTCCAGATCTTATTTCTTTATAAGTAATATTTTTTTAAAGTACACCTAAGGATGCTAGTGCATATCAAATATAAACAATTTAATAAAACCCATATATGTAATCTAATGGTAAAATGAAAAGCCACAAGATGTATTTCATCTGAAATTAATTCTTCTATCATATCAAGTAAAAAATATTTTGTACATAAACTAATATATTTAGGGGTATGCTATTAATACAGAAGAATTAATATTTTTATTTAATTAAATGCACTATTTTTTTTATCTCCAAAGACTTGGTGAGAAATCAATGATTTTCTTAAATAGATACAACACATAGTATATTGCTTCAAATTATATACAAATTCACAGGTAATTATACCTGTGTATAATACCTATATATAACTATATACTTGTGTATAAATTATACACAAATTTTCAGATAAACTTAGTTCATCGTGTTTATAGTAGAGGAATATGCTGGATGTGTCTGGATTTAGAAAGTTTTGTCTAAAGTGTTTGAAAGTTTGAGATGAATAAATAAATCAGGTATTTCTTTGGCAGTCTTGCAAAGAGTTGAAATGATAGTGGTCTTATATTATGGGGAAAAAAGAATACGTGTGCAAGAACTTTCTGTAGAAATCAGATTTAACTTATCATTATTGAAACATATAACAGCTTTTTTTAATTAGCACATCCTTGTTTTTTTATTGAAGCTTGTACCTCTTTCTTCCACAACACACCTAATCAAATCTGTTGTGAAGGTCGCTTATGAGAGAATGGTAGGCTCACACAGTTTACTAATCCAAAATCAAACAAACTGGATTATGGTTCAGAAGGCATGAACCAAACCTTTGTGGATTATAAATCTGGTTTATGGTTTAACACAAGGGATAGATTCAATCAGTTGTGGCTTATTCAACAAACCATAGTTTGCCATTATAGTATTGTATCAATCTAGTCTTGGATTGAGTGTTATTATTGAGGGTGATACAAAGAAAGACTTCCATATCATGTGAGTGGCTGGTCTGACTAAAATTAGAATAACAATATATTCATAATTAATCTAAATCCACAGTTTTCAGTGGAGCTGTTCTAAACATGACTGTCCCAAGGGTGCTTTTTCAAAAGTCTGGACTTTTGAACTGGACTTTGTTTTTCCTGGAAGACATTTTGCTTTTCATCCAAGAAGCTTCAAGCTTCTTCAAGAAAAAATAAAGTCCAGTTGCCTTTTGAAAAAGCACTTTTGGGATAATCATGATCTGGATGACTGAGAATCTCCATAGACATCTAAACATGACTAAATCAGAATATACCCCATTAAAATAGTATCTAAATATAAAAATGCCTGAACTCGTAAAGATAATTCAGAGCATACCATCAGCACTTATCTTCATTTTTTATTCAGGCAAACTCTTGCTGAGGTTAGTGTTAACATTTACTTCAGTCAAAAGACTGCTGTTATGAGTATGAATTGCCAAAACACATAATTCCACTTCTGATTATTCATGCTGTGCTAATGAGAAATTATCCTTCTCTAAAATGCAAGAACTCCAGGGCATTGGTTTCAGGATTTTTTTTTCTTCTTCTTCTTAGGAAAATGCCCTTAAGGTTAAAGGAACTATATATATATATATATACAGTCTACCTAGAATTCTGCACTCATAAAATCTGCCATGGTGAAAATGCAAACCTTTTTGCACCATTTTTGTGCAGGCATAACGAAATGTATTTGAAGAAAGGAAAGCCAGGACATCTGAGTGAAGTTTCCGAAATTCCCTCTGTCAGAAGACGAGAAAAAGACATTCACTGTTGTAGTAAACACAGATGTATATTTTAAAGGTCCATTGCATGACACATGCATCACGTGAAATATATCTTGCCTCAATTTCATCTTCAAACTAATTCACTGACATTTTGTGTCGGTATAGTTTTATATTACCTGCTTGCACCTAAACGATAATACAGATAAGTTAGCATAAATGTATAAGTGAGCAAATGTGAATAAATGAAGGAGAGGGAGGGTTCGCTTATTTTCTCTTGTTATATTAATTAGTGGAAATATACATTTAGCAAGTAAAATTAGCAAAACTGCGGATATTATTAAATTCTGTTGGGGATATAGAAAGAGAAATTTGTCAACACTCTTTTTTTTTCTCCTTCCTTCCTTCCTTCCTTCCTTCCTTCCTTCCTTCCTTCCTTCCTAATGTTAAGGAAGGATAGCACTGCCTATCCTCAGAACAATCCAATGTACTCCTACAAAAGGAAAATATCAGCTAGCCTGCACAAGAAGGACCTGTTTTCCAGGAAAGGAGCAAAAGGAAGATAACGCTTTTAGTTTTCCTCAGAAAAATCTCTTGTGAAAATACCTAATGCTCAAATTCACATGGCCTTGGACTTGTCAAAAATTATAGAATCCCGATCATCCAGTTATGATAATCCTAGGCATACCTGCAACTGCCTTTACCAACCTTGTACCAAAGACAGTGTTGTCTGGGGATGATGGGATTTGCCATCTTACTGGGAGGGAGGGAATCAAATGGGAGAAGGCAGCCATATGCCCAAATTTGCCCCATAAAAGTGAATATTATTTTTCCCCTTTTTCTAAATTTCCTCTCTTCTTCCTTCTACAGTTTTGTTGCATGACTGAATATAGATGTAATTAAAAAGATCTTGCCCCATGTTTAATACAAAACCCATCCACTGGAATTTTAAAGCATAGCTTTTGGCTCTTAACATTTTTCTGCTTCTCAAGGAAAGAAATGGAATTAAATAGAAATAGATTTAATTTGGGAGGCTATAAAGTTCCTCACGTCTCTTCTGTCGTGCTTTTGTTTAAAAAAAATATTACAGGAAACTGTGTAGAGGATTTTTGGTACATTTGAAAAAAAAATTAACTATCTGAAATTCAGATAATTTGGATATGCCATAATTATAAGATGTCACACTGATATGATATGTAAAGGAGATGCTATTGTATCATCCTGGGAAACAAGGTCTGTACATCTGCTAAGGGTTTTAACAAATAATTCTCAGCCTTCTTAAAAAACTGCAACTCCTTGTTTTCTCCAAGGAAACCCATGACAATGAAAACTATCATTTAAATTGCTAGTGCAGATGCACTTAACATTACATTCCTCTAAGGACTTGCTAGATCCAAACTTAACATTTTTTTTTCAAAAAAACACGATCATTAAAAAAGCAATACCCTGGTCTTCTGTTTAGTAGCTGGCAGTGCATTGTTAACATTCTAAAATATATTTCAAAATGTATTAAAATGTATTGTGATTTTTCTCTGTACAGTTGGAACTGTAATTACATTTAGCACCCAATTTATTTCGGCTTTTTAAAATAGATTACTAAAGCTCTAACAAAAGCAAAAAGGCTACACCTGTTAAAATTTACAGCCTGTTTTGCTACTTTAGCGTTTTAATGGTGATAATAGTGTCCCCTTCCTCTTTTATCAGCAGCAGAAATGAAACATTTTATTCAAAATTGTTTGCCAATGTACAGTTTTTAGAATTTGGCTTATTGTTCCAGTTCTCGGGAAGCAAAGCGTAGTAGGACACAAGTATGCTCTGCCTTGTGGGGTCAGCTGTACATGGAAAGCAAAATAGCCTCTTCCAGCCGTTTTGTCTTCCTTTCCATCTCATCCACAGGGCTGGCTGGTGTGACTCGATGTCCATGTAAGGCTGTCTGAGGCCAACAGTGTGGCAACTTCTTTCTGAAAGTTGCTTAAGAAGCCTGAATGTTAAGAAAAGTTGCTTGATGGGAGTTAATTGATTTAATTGGATGCTGCTGTATTAAAATTCCTTTCTGTAATTACTCTTTTTTTTTTTTAAATCTTTTTACATTGTGAGTGAGCAATTTCATTTCTCCTCCCTTTGGAGCAAAGAAGGAGAGATGATTCAGGCTCTTCTAAATAAATAATTCAGCCTTTCTCTCCTCACTCCACTCTCTGATCTCTTGCATATGTAAATTCCCCTCCGGCTTCCATACTCAAGGATCATCCGGATTCTTCTTCTCCACTCTCCCCCCCCCCCCCCGCAGAGCATGGTCTCCAAAAGAGGAGGAGTTTGGCTGCCAATGACAAGATAATATTCCCATGCTGAGGCACTAACGAGTCAGTTTCTGGGTGATCTGGCCCAGAATTCCTCCTGCACTTCCAGTTTTTCCAACAAAGAGCCCCCTTCTCTCTTTTAGTGTCTTGGTTATGCACTACAGCAGGGGTCTCCAAACCTGGCGGCTTGAAGACCTGTGGACTTCAATTCCCAGAATTCTCCAGGGCTGGGTGGGGAATTCTGGGAGTTGAAGTCCATGAGTCTTAAAGTTGCCAAAGTTGGACACCTCTGCACTACAGTGTGGTTGCCTAGCTCCGGACATTCCTCTTCTGTTAACAGGTTGTTGCATTCAACCCAGATCAATAGGGATTTTCTCAGGTCCCGGAAGCGGTTCGGATTCACCATGCAAGGGAGAATCCGGATTCATCAAACCAGTGGAGTTCAAAAAAATGTAACATTGAACCTGAACTGTCCCTGTGCTAAAATAAGTCATGGAATGCTAGCAGAAGTGCCATGGGCTTTGCGAACCGATGTAATATGGAAAATCAATGCAAGGTACAAATCTCACCCGCCATCTTTGGTATCAATGGATGGTGCATTTTTCATCAAAGATTGTCTGTTACACTTAGTTCCATTTAGATTGGAATTTGGTAGCAAGCCCATTGAAAAAATGTTCCTCTCTTATGCCCAGTTCTAGATATTAACTGAGTTTATATCTCTTTATATTTGCCAGTTGCTTTCAAGTGGTATACTCTGGTTAAAAATAGTGATACCTGGGACTATCGCCGAATCCTGCTGTCTTTCCTCCCATCTGGGTGCACTTTTATGTGGCCCCTCCCTTCCCAGTTGTGCTGCTTTGGAAAAGAAAAGAAAATTATTTATGAGGAAAGAAGAGATTACCAGGAAGTTGAATGACTGTTTTTATTTGTAAAGAGTAACAAACGGAAGACGAAAATAAAGTTTAATACATTGCAAAAGAAGACCTTGGCAAAAGGATGCTGCCACAAGAAAGCAACTGAATATCAAAGGGGTGTTTGAATTCTCCTTTAAGCTCAATAAAGTGCAGGAGACTGGATAATCCATCCCGGCTGCCCTCTGAATGGAATGCAAGGGTGACATCTTGCTAACAACACTCAAATGTGTATATTTAATTGTGACCTGCTTGTATGTTCCCATTGAGGGAGGATGCAGATAACAAGACAGATATACAACACACACACACACACACACCAAGAAGGGAATCACTGAATAAAGCCAGTTCTGAGTTCACAGGCAAACATATCAGTACAAAGTCACCAGCTTTCTGTGGAGTTTGTTTTATTTTGCCTCTCCCGTGTGTGTTTTATTGACTGTTTGTGTGATGCGGCACAGGAGACAGAAAAAGAAGAGCTGAAAGTGGCCCAGTTTACGATACAAACATGCAGATGAGATCAGAGATCTGACACCGTGTTTCACTCAGGACTTTAAAGGGAGGAATAAGACAGGGCTTCTCCTGCTGTGGAAAAAAGGAAAACATAAAGGAGAAAAGATGATGTCATTTAAAAAAAAAAACCTGAGAGAATGCAGCGAGATCTTCTCAATCACTGAAGCATTTGCTAGTAGGATCCGCACCGTGCCAATGCAGCTTTCTTCCCCCCCCCCAAATAAGGACTGATCCCTAAGTATCTTTTGCAGATTTGATGATCAACCTATCTACGTCTCATTTAAAAATATTAGATGCAAATCCTGCACAACCTCATTGGTCATACAGTGCATAAATACCGCTTGCTCTGTTCTGTTCTGGCTAACAAAATTGTCAGTGGAAGGTCGTTATCTGAAAGCTTGGCCAATGGAGGGTGGTGGATAGTGAAAAGGATACTCTGCCTTCTTCTCCCACTAGTAAAATTCTATCTTTGGGAAGGTCTGTGTGGTCCCTTCTTTGTAGGTTTTCCAGTATTGGATAAGGTATATTATTTTATTTTAATTTCTTCATGCCTTTTAGCTTTCCGGATTCTTTATTATTATTTTTTTATTTAGCTTTTAAATTTTAATATATATATATATATATATATATATATATATATATATATATATATTGGTTGTTTTGATTTGCAGTTTGTGTTTGTTTTTTTTTTTTTTTGTAAATACAAGCTGCCTTGGGAATTTCTGCGGAAGAGCAGTACAGATATTTCCGTAATAAATAATAAATAATAGCTAAAGTTAGTAGAGTTATAGCATTGCACTGATTTTATTGTGCACTCCATCTTGAAGGCATGAGGCAGTTAAGAGTAATTAAAAGTGTAAAATATAGCATTAAAATACAGTAAACCCTTTCCCTAAGCAAAACAAAAATACAACATTCTACTCCCAATTACAGCCTTAATTAACGACCCCTAAAAGCTACTCCAGAAAGGAAAATATCCTGATGCTCCCAAAATATCTTCATTCCCAAAATACATTCCCTAACAGCGGCCATATTTGCTCTCTGTATGTTATCCTTGTATTGAGAAATACACATACCTCAGTGTATCATAAGGAGAGCTCTACAACTGCATGGCGTGTGCTTGTGATAAAATACACAATCTATAAGCATAAGCTATGTCCTTTCCCTTCTGATATTCAGGATTTGAAATGCTATTTTAATGAAAATGACATCACTCGCGTTAAGATGGAGATTGTTGTTGGCTTGTGGGAACTTCAACTTTTGAAGAGGATTGAAAGATTTACTGAGCAGGGCTGGGGGTAAATTAAAACGGCGAATCCCAAAACCCTTTGTTCCATTTCTGTGAAATGACTATAAGATGGAGGATCCGAAAGGAATGTTTGGAGCGGGAACATTCCCTCTTTCAATCTTTCTCTGCAGAGTCCACCTACCACTATCAAAAGAAGAAGCTACATTCCAGAGTCAGATTTTGTCCATTTACTTACATATACATATATGTCTGTCTGAAAATGAGAAAGAGCTCATCTGTTTTGGAAGGAGCCTGGTGGTTCTTTCTGCGTGAATCTCTTGGGCAACTTTTGAGATGAGATTTCAACAGGGAGACCCTTCCAGATGAGGTGAGCCCTTACCCCAGAACCTGTGCCCCTCATCACCCCCCCATCTGTTTCTTTACTTGTTCACAAGACCATGAGCAGAATTAGGAGGCGTTTAACTTTTTGCCAGACGCTTTCACTGTGGTTTTGCATTTTGTCCCTGGGACTTTTAAAGGAACTAATAACATTCTCAGTGAGGGGCAAATCCTGTTAATGAACAAATTTAAAGTTCAACCTGTTATTCAAGTTCACAGCTATGGGCCTCCCTAAAAGCTGCTCTTTTAATAAAGAGTTATACGTGTTACTTTCTTTCTGCCTCTCTCCCCCCCCTTTGATTAACTTTTGTCAAGGCTTTCTGATCCATGCCTCTGTCTAAAGCAACGGCTTTCCCAAAGCCTGGATGAAGGGAATCTTAATCCCATCTTAATTTGGCAACTTTTGTAAAACACATAAAAGCTTTGGCACAACTTTTGTGCGCTCAGATGACTCCATCAGAGCCCAGAAGACCCACAAGATGGAACCCCACCTCCCACAAGTTCTTGTTGCTCTCTGGTCAGCTCTTTTTTCCTTTGGATGTGGAATTTCATTTACTTCACATAGATTTCCACAAGTAGCAGAGGTCTTGGAGTAGGAAGGAATCTCTTTGAGCAGACTTGACCCCAAAGGAATCCCAGGCTGACTTCAGCAAACAGAGGGAAAATCTCCCTTCCCAATGCGTTGTCCTGGATGTGACTTCATTTTAGTCTAGGCTTCCTTGGTCTGCCCACATCACAAGAATGGATTGCGATGTGCCAATTCTATCTAGAGTACCCAACCACTCTCAGACTTTTAGTAATTCTGCCCTCTGCCAGGAGTTCGATCCTGACTCAGCCTTCCATCCTCCCGAGATCAGTAAAATAAGGACCCAGATTGTAGGGAACAATATGCTGACTGTGTAAACCACTTAGAGCAGTGGTTCTCAACCTTTTTAATGCCGCGACCCCCCAACCAGTCATAAGTCGAGGACTACTCAACCGGTCATAAGTCGAGGACTACTCGACTGGTGCAGCACCACTTGCAGAATGGGACTTTTGGCAGGCTCAGCAGGGCAGAGACAGCCTGGACAATTCCTATTGGCTTTTGAAAGCCAATAGAACTAGACTCTATTCAAGAGAGTCTATTCTATTGGCTTTCAAAAGCCAATAGAATAAAAGGGAGTAGCACAGCTAAGGAAAAGGGGGAAAAAATGGCGGACTGCGTTGTTTGGCGACTCCCGTGAAATGGTCGTTCGACCCCAAATGGGGTCCCGACCCACAGGTTGAGAACCACTGACTTAGAGAATGCTGTGAAACACTGTGAAGTGGTATATAAGTCTAAGTGCTATTGCTACCACTCTAGTTTTGAAGGTACAAAGTTAAGGAAAGTGTGGCATCTGAAATTTGACCAAATATGACGTCAGTAAAAGAACAGCTTTCTTTGGTGATGCTCATGTCCCTTTCACAGAGCTAGTCTACTTTCATTTCTCTCAAGGAAATAGTTGAAGATTGTGTATTCAACATGACTGGTTTTCTGCCTTCCCCCCTCCCCCTTAAATCTGGTTTTAAATCATGCAAATCCACCCTTTGCATTTAAGATGTTGTAAGACAGACGTGTTTGATTAAAATTGATGGTGGATACCAACATGATAGTTGGCGGATCAAAGATTCACCGAAAAAGAGGATGCATATTAAGCTGAAGAAATGTTGGTGGATTTTAGGAATCTTATTTACATTCTTAGAACGTTGCTACTTGGCTTTTCGGGTGGGGTTTCATAAACAGTCTTAATTTGGTGTAGAAGTTAACTTCAGGAACTTTCTCATTCCAGCTTGTATCCCTGCCCTTGAGCTTTGCTGTGGCCATTTTCTCCTGTGATATTTACGCAAATCTCTGTCATCAGATGGAGCGGTCCCAGAGATGCCAATTTTGAGAAAAACCACTTGTCAGAAATGCCTGTGACTGGGGGGAATTGCACGATATTTTTACACCTAGGACCTGCTTTGACCATGAAGGCAAAAGGCAAAGAGTTCAAAGAGTTCCCATGTCTGGTCTGTTGTTGGTTTAGACCATCCTCTGGTTTTAAAGAGTAAAAGGAAACTACCCCCCATCTTTCTTGGACTTCCCTGTCTTCAAGATGTAGCTTAAGTAAAATCAAGGCTTTCCTATCTGATATATTTCTTAACAAATCTAACTTCAAATATAATGAATGCCTGCTAGAATTAATTGATGGCTAAGTGCACACTCTGCACCCAGGACAACAAACTTATGAGTGTTTTATTCTTTTTAGTTGGACTTGCTTACTTATTCGATGTTCTTTTCACACTCTTTTTATGCCTAGGCCAGGAGTAGGCAACCTTGGCTCTTTTATGACTCGTGGACTTCAACTCCCAGAATTCCTGAGCCAGCCATGCTGGCTCAGGAATTTTGGGAGTTGAAGTCCACGGGTCATAAAAGAGCCAAGGTTGCCTATCCCTGGCTAGGAGTACCTTTGCTAACAAGATCTTGTGCTGCATTCAACTCTCTAACAGGTGACACAATGATTGGATGAAAAAGCTGGGCCAATCATTCTCTCTCAGCCCAACCCATCTCACAGGGTTGTTGTTGTGAGGAAAATAGGAGGAAGAAAGAGTATCAGGTATGATCGCTGCCTTGAGTTATTCATTAAAATAAAATCAGCATTAAAAAAATCTAAAAATGTTTAGTCAGCAGAGAATCCTTCCCTTTGTTATTCAGGTCCAAATGAAAATATATGAAAATAACTTGGGTTTTCATAACTGGGATGAGCTGTTGATTTAACACTTTCACTATTAAAATGTCACCTGGGATTTCTCGTTGCCCAAATATAGAGTACTAACTTATTTCCCTTACCCCAGTCAAGGTATACTGTACCTAAAACCAGCTGAGTTATTTTAGCACCCAAAGCATCAGATTTCACAAGGACATTTTCCCTTGATGACTGTAAAAAAAAAAAAAAAAGAATACAATGATAATTAAGGAACAAGGAAATTGCAGGCTTTTTGAATCACCTGCCTTGCTATGTCTAAGCAGGAGATGAACCTTCGAACAGTATTACACTTGTTCTCAAAGAGTAGCACTGTCTCCTGACATGCCCATCTTTAGCAATAGGGGTCCTAGAAGAAGCAGGCAGCATGGCCATCATTTACCAAACAACAGGTACCCTCTACATATTCACGCATTACATACTTTCCCATGGCCCTCAATCTTAGGTTAGCTACCCAGATTTTTTGCCAGCCACAAGCAACCAGATCCATGTGTAAAGGGCTCAAGTTGACTACTTTATTGTGTTTTGCCTATACAGGTACTACAAGAATCTCCCCAGACTGCTTGACTTCTCTTGGGAACAAACAGAGAAGGTCCTATGGAACTTGAGGGGGGATCAATTCTGAGTCTCTCGCAGCTTTGCAAAGACTCAATGCTAGCTCCCCACTTGATCCCTTCCCTTTGCCTGGCTGGGAGCTTCCCAACTCCTTTAAGTCAAAGGACCAGACCGGCACTTGGAATCCTTAGAAATCAGCTGTATCCTGAGTCAGGGTTTTCTATACTCTGTCATATAGGGAGGACGAAAAGCTGTTGAGAAGTAGGATCTTTGTGGGATGGCTCCTTCTAGCACATTGCCCTCCTGGAAGCAGCCTGGGGAACAAGGGGGACTTATAGTAGTGAATGCAGTGCTTTTCCACCCCCTCCCCAACCTCACAGTACATACACTACAGCTGATCTTGAGAGGCTAGCCAGATGGGAAGCCCTTGTTCCCTCCTGTGCTTCAGTTGCTTTTTTTTTTTTTTTAGGCCCCTGAGCTGCAGAGTACCTTGATATAATCACCATGACAACTTGCCATCTATGAGCATACAAATCATGGAGATGAAATAGACAAAAGATTAGGGCTGCCCTGAAAAGTACAATAAGTTTCTTATTTAGCATTTAGATAACTGCCTTGCCTTTCGGAGCAGGCTTCAAAGTTGAACCCAGTTTAGACCAAGAGGATTAATTCCTTCTCCCGCATGCTTCATTGAATCTCTCATTACCAAACTTTGTCTGTATTGATGTAAGATTTGATTGAAGATTAGAGCATTTAGCAAATCTTGCTTTTCTGCATGTATCAGGCCTTTTCAAGCACAGCCCGGCATTGCACCAGTGGTCAATACCCTTACTTTTATCCAGTGTCTGCTTCATTTAAACTTAATCAACTCCATCAATGAACTGGAACAGGGAAACATCCCTCCGGTAAGAATGCAGTGCTCTTCTTAGATCATTCCTTGCTCCCCATTCCCCAATCTGCCTGCGTTAAACCCAAAACTGCACTCGGATGAACTTCATCAATATGATAATGGCAGTTGGGGTGTTAGAGCCCTCTGCTCGCGCTGTATCTGTGTATACCTAGAAAGGCGACAGGGAGAAGAACAGGCGGGCTGAAGGGAAACAGGTGTAGGGGCTAGTATTTATTGTTCCCCCTAAGAACCTCTTTGTTTTTTCTTTATGCAGAAAAAGAGAGATATTATGTCCCAGTGCCCAGCCTTCCTTGGTCACCTTGTATCTTCCTCAACTTAAGAAATGTCTGTTTGGTTGGTCTCGTTGAGACTTGGAAGATACAATAGATCAAATCTATCAATCAATCAACCAACTTCCCCCCCAAAGCCTTTCATTTTCAATAAAATAGCACTTATGGAAAATACATGTCTGCGTGGATGGGATATGAGGCCTGGAACCAAGGGCTGAAGTCAAGCACCAAAATTTGATTTAGGTTAGAAATGCACAAAATGTTCTGTGCCTACAGGAACCTGAGCCACAATACAGGAAGTGTCAAATCATCTGCACCCGAATCAAAGCATATGGAGTTCTTTTGGGCTGAGATACAGGGCATATGTGTAGATGGATGGATGGATGGATGGATGGATGGATAGATAGATAGATAGATAGATAGATATGACTAATTTATGCATGGATTTGGAGCGAGCGTGTTCTGGGATGGGGAAGACAGAGAGGGACAGAAAATCAGTTGTGTGTAGCAGCACTAAAATAGAGTGGGTGAGAAATGTCCAAGGGGCGAGTGGTGGAAAGGCAGGATAGGGAGGTCAAATGGATGCACTGATAGGGTGTGCGTTGCAAGGAAGAAAGGAAGGTGCAATGTGGCAAAGAAGTATAATGGGTTGGTGGATAAATGGGATAAATGAACAGAGAACAGTGATAATGGCAAAGAAAGATGCAGTAAACACGGTATGGAGTAGGGGCCCAAGAATAGCATGGAAGAAAGAGGAAAACAGATTAGCCAGCAGGTTTGGCATATAGATCACTTTGAGGAGGAAGGGAAGCCATTATTGCCATTAAGACCAAAGTTCAGATCAACCTGAATGACCCACATATCACTGAACACAATTCAAACGAGCTGGCCAAACGTCCAAGCCATCCCTGTTTTTTTCTATGCACTAAACAAAATACATTTTGTGCATGCCCCTAAACTAGAGTGCCTGATTTGGACTGTAGATATTGATCCCCAAACCTCTAGCTCCTTGCTGCCATTTAGAGGTCATCCAGATTTTTTTTTTCCACCATACTTAATTGACAATGTTTTTCTTGACTCTGCAGCTCCCAGAATCCTTTCCCTCCAACTCAGGTTTACAGGCCAGTCACAGTCACAACTGCCTGGGAATTCTAGGAATGGCAAGGCCATCGGATTTTCTAGGCTGACCTCACCCTACTAGTTGATTTGCTTGTTTTTAAGCAGACTAACCCCTTCACGAAAGAGGAAAGGCGGTTCTGAGAGAGATTACAGCAGATCATGAGAGTTCTGACGGAGTTATGGGTGAGAAAGAGGTGGAAGCACCCTTTGATCTGTTCTGCATCCAACAAGCTAGCAGAAAGTGGTAGATGATGCTGGCTTGTATTGAAATAAATTTCTACCTGAACTTCAGAAGTCTCCTGTGTTTGATAAGTATGTCTTCACTAGATGGCCAAATTTCTTGGACTGAAGCCAGTGGTGGGATTCAAATACGTAAACAACCAGTTCTCTGTGTGGATGCCACTTCCAGAAGTCCATTCTGGGCCTGGGCAACAAACAATTAACTACCGGTTCTGCTACCAAGTGGTGCGAACCCGCTGAATCCCACCACTGACTGAAGCTGCTCGGAGCACCCGAGCTTCAACTTTTATCGCTAACAACCCCACCTACTATTCAGAGAGTGCCACATCCCACATCATCTTTTTTTCTTAGACCGTGAACCCTGACCTTCTTGTCAGAGAAAAATTAGCCCTTGCCTTTCGCAAGGAAGGATTTGTAGCCAGGAGCCCAATCTGGTGAGGCATGCAAAGCTTCTTGCCTTGAATTATTTGCCAGCTTCCTCCCCCACCTCAACAAGTTTCTCCCGTTGTAGAGGACAGATCAATCAAAGCTGACAGGGTGCCTGGGAAGGTTTTACTGTGTAAATCTGGACCTCTTGTCCCGTCCCGTGGCTGCTGCATCTGTATATCATTTTTATATGGCTACCAGTAGAGCAATTTCCAAAGTATTTGCAAGGAAAATGGATGTCCCCATCTGTTCGCCGCATCATAAATGTGCCACTTTTGGAGGCTTTTCCCTGGTAATCATATCTTTAATGATGAACAAACTTGTGATATATACCTTTTCCATAAAATGGGGTTTTTTTCTTTCACTTTATTGTGATTGGCTGGAATAAATAGCTTTTCCATATGTTAGGGAAATAAAATATAAGGATTAGCAAGGCTCGTTTGCCAGATCATAAACAAAAGAAACGGTTCATTCCAAAGACTCCTTAAACAGCCACAACGACAGAGTCAGATTGAGAGGCATTAGCAGGGGAGATCCCAGGTCTCCAGCAGTAAAGGGAAAAGGCATCTGAAGGAAGACGCCTGGAGAGAAAAACTCCAAGATGCCGACATTGTTTCTGATGAAAGCATAATTTTAAAGACAGAATCATCACATTAAATATTAAAATACGTTTAGCGTAGATATTATAGTCCTTAACCTCAATCCTACCATTGTTTTTTGTTTTGCAGCTCTAAAAGTTGTAGCTCACACTCATGTAATGGGTTTTTTTTTTTTTTTTTTGGCCCCGGGTTTCCTAATTACAAATATACTTTTCTATGTTTACATATGCTAAAGCAGCGTTTGTTCAACTGTGGTGTGAGAACTCAGTGGTAATTGACTGGGTTCACCCAGCATCCTTAGGCATAAGCCATGATTTTGCAAGCGTAGGGCTTGGGACCAGTACAAACTATGTTAACAAGCCCAAATAAATTACGCTCTCATTTAATATGACATCAGTGTTGCTTTCTGATAGTGCGCTGAAAATTAAAGTGGGAGATTTAGCTGAAAATCATAGATTATCAGAAAGGACTTACTGTTGGTAGGGGTAGGATGAAAAGACTGCGAAGTGTTTAATAAATACAGTAAGCAGATCGTGGCTGCTGCTGAAGTTCCAGTAAATTATTTTGGCGATGTTTACGGAGATTCTCAGTCATCCAGGTCACGGTTGTCCCAAAAGTGCTTTTTCAGGAGACAACGGGACTTTCCTGTTTTTCTTTGAAGACATTTTGCTTCAAATCCAAGAAGCTTATTCAGCTCTAGTCCCCACCATCTAGTCAGAGCTGAAGAAGCTTCTTGGATGAGAAGCGAAACGTCTTCAAAGAAAAACAAGAAAGTCCAGTTGCACCTTTGGGATATTTTGGGGATGGTGTTATGTAGCTGTTTTATTTATTTCAATTAGTTTGTGCAATCCTCTTGTGTGAGCTAAATATATGATCTACTGCTGCTTCTGCTTCTTTGTATCATCTGTATTTGAGGATTTGTATTTTTGTTATTAATGTATTAATATTAACAGATATTAAATCAGTTAATATTAGAAATAACTAATTAAAATTAATGGTATATTAGTACTGTTAATTGATTAGCAATGTTAACATTTGTTATTAGTTTATTATTATTATGGATCTTTTTTTTTCTTCATAATGGTTTTTGCCACAAGGTCTGTTTTTTTGGGGGTGGGGCGAGATCAACTGAGGGTTAATCCACTGGTTGCAACAAGAATTGACTGACTAGCTTGTCACTGATATGGGCTCAGGGAAAATGACTCCCCCAAACTCACCCAGCTGGCTTTCATGTCTAAGGCCAGGGGTAGGCAACCTTGGACCCTTCATGACTCACGGACTTCAACTCCCAGAATTCCTGAGCCAACATGGCTCAGCTTGGAAATCTCTCCCTTTCCCCTCAGCATGGCTGGCTCAGGAATTCTGGGAGTTGAAGTCCACAAGTCATAAAAGAGCCAAGGTTGCCTACCCCTGTCTAAGGCTAAACAAGAATTCATGGTCTTCTAGTTACTAGCTGAATATATTGCACAAATTTACATTCCGACATTTATTACAGATTTTCACCAAATGTGCACTGATTAAAAAAAGAAAAATGGTGACCACCTAGGTCCTCTCAAGATGCTGCTTGATGATGCTTTTTGCCCATAATTTCAATGAAAGGGTTGCTCCCTCATGTGAACTTAAGACTTTTAATATTTCAGATAAATGATTAAAGATCAGGATTTGTAGAAAAGTGGAAGACTTACTCCTTTTTCCTACTCTTGACTGAAGAATAGCCATGTTGGATAATTGGTTTTGAATAATTCAAGCTAATTGTGAAATACTTCTAATTAATTGCCGCAGCTATGATAACTAGCCTCAAGAGTTGCCAAAGACAGTAATAACAACACATATATTAAGATTTTAATTTTTTCCCCCTGATCCTGTTTATATGATATAAAAGTGAAAAACATGATAGATTTATTTTTCCACCAAAATGTGACAAGACTCCCGTACAGGAAGTCTGCCTTAAATCTACAATATTTCAGTGCGTTTTATGAGATCCTTTCTGAGAAAAGTAAGAATAAATCCAAATGAAATCAGTGGACTTTACTTCTAACCAGAGGTATATAAAATAGAAAGGCTCCTTTGAGTTGAACTCAGTTCCTGGTTACGATATGGCCGTTCTTAATCACTATTTTCTCCTGGGATTTGTTTTTTTAAAAAAGCTTCCCAAGATAGCCTCTCTCTCTGGCTTTTCTGTTAACCTCCAGTTAAAAGAGGCTGAATTCTGCTTAGCTTTTTTTTTGAGATCCATCAAGAGTGTGCGGGTGCCGATTGTGTTATGAAGTGCCTATCCTTACTTAGGTGCTATTCACAATGGGTCATGTTGCTAGAGAGGCTGTAATAGCCATAACAGTAGGCTCTGGATTTTCATCCGTCAGAAACATAGGAACTGCTTTAGATCCCGTAGTCCATTATTGTCCATTTTGAAGGGCAGCAACTCTCTAGAGCAGGGGAGTTGTGGACTTCAACTCCCAGAATTCCTCAGCTAACCCTGGCTGGCTGAGGAATTCTGGGAGTTGAAGTCCACAAGTCTTAAAGTTGCCAAGTTTGAAGACCCCTGCTCTAGAATTTCAAACAGATAAGAGATTCATCCTCAAACTGAATACCTCAATGATCAGATTTGGCTTTTATTGCCTACAGGCGGACCTCAACATACAATCGAAATTGAGTCCGGAATTACAGTCATAAGTCACGCCGGTTGTTAAGTGGATCATTATTGATCATGCTACATGTTGCAACTGTCTTTGCAGCAATTGTTAAGTGAATCACTGCAGTTGTCAAGCAAAAGCCACAATAGGTATTTTTTTTTTTTACCAGAAAAGGGAAGTAAGTACCAGCTTCCAGCAAAAAAATATCATGAGTTGTGGTCACATGACTGCGGGACACTGCAAATGGCTGTAAATGTAGAGTACTCACTTGACTATGGAGGGGGGGTGGCCATTGGAATTTCAAATCTGGGTTTTAAGTAGCATTTGGGAGGTTTGTTGTAAGTCAAAGACATCCCCCGACGCATGAAACAAGTGTTCCACTACTGACCTTTCCCCCAAAATAAGTGAATGTTCTCACTCCAAATTTAGGGACAGATTTTTGAGGGAGAATAACAATGCTTCAAGTAGTCTGGCTTGAATTGTCAACTCACTTTTGGATCGCTATACACAGTTTGAGGTTTGTGGAATAGAGTACTGTACAAACAACTTCTCCAACTCTAACAGAAGATTTGAATAGAAGTCAACAGGGTATATTTTATCTCCACTAGAATACTCTTCAAAAACAACCATTTTTTTCCCATAGATTGAATAGCTGTATGTTGAGATGGGAGAAAGTTAAAGATGGTAGACAAGAAAACACATTAGCTAGGGACGATCTTGGCCAGAAACTCCAAGTGACTCCTTTTGAGAGGAAGAGGGAAGAGAATAGACCCTTTTTGTAATACCTTGGCTGATCAAATTTAATGAGAAGTATTAAAAATGTAGCTCCCTTGGGTAAGTTGAAATCCATGCAGAATCCACTGCATCTAAATACAATTAAGTTCAATAATACAATGCAATAATACTATACAAATACAACATGAAGAAATATACCTGGGATATCTGTATATACATGAACATGTTTTCAGATACTTTATGACAGCCCTTCTGTTTCCCTCTTAATGCAGTTTATAGGTTATGCCAGCAAGTACAAGACTACTTAAGATCTGTAACTGTAACAATGTGATATATAAAATAACAGAGAAGATTAAACAAAATACCTCTGCCTCTATTACAGGATCCACATTCCATGACAATAGTTAAGTCAAATGGGAGTGCCACTTTTCATGTAAACTATTAATTGCAATCTTAATGCTTGGGACTAAGTTGCAGTGAATTAGTATGAATTTCTCTTGATTAGTAGTCTTGCTAAACCCAGGATTCCTAGAACAGCCCCACGGCAAACAAATTTAACAAACAAAGCTTTGTTAAACTTTCAGAAATCCATGCCCCAGTTCTAAAATTATTCCCTCTATAGGTAGTAAGGCTAAGCTTAAAATAAGTCTACTAAATAGGAAATTCAAATTGTTCACAGACAACCGTGGCTGATTCACATATAGATATTTATCACTTAACAATGGAATGTCAAGGATTGATTTGCATGTGTCATGAATAAGACTAATAGATCAGTTTATATGAAACATTTTTTTATGTGGACTCAGATCACATAGCCACCAGGCAGCAAAGGAATATATAAAAGAGCACATAATGTAGGTCTACATGTAAACAAGAATGAACAAAGACTTTTTTTTACTTCTGAATGGATTCAGACAGTTGGATTCAACATAACTGAGAACAATTCTTCCTGCTAAAAGAAAAATTTCTGAAACAATGTCTTTGATCTTTTTCTTTTTTCTTTTAATGCTGGATCAGACCTTAAATCTATGCCAGGAATGACATGATATAAATAAAACTGTTCTAGCTCTCTGGATGCAAAGAAATAATCAGCAAATGTGTGAAAGTGTGAAAATTGTTTTTTTCCCCACTTTCCTGGCCCAATCCAATCACTGCTTAACTTCCACTCACTTCATTACTAAATCTATATTAAGAGGCTTCACAAAGAAACCCACTTCTCCTTTTTTTAAAGAGAGAGAGAGAGAGAGAGAGAGAGAGAGAGAGAGAGAGAGAGAGAGAGAGAGAAATAGGGTATTTATTTTTGTCCGTGCCAGCAACTATAAAAGAACACCTTTCGACTGAGAAGTTGCTTGAGAAATATTAGCCCACAGAGCTTTTTTCCCCTTCTAAGAAGCTGCTGTAATTAAGCTTTCCTAATGAAAGCTTGTCGCCTATTTATCACCCAGAACTTAAAACCTTGTCCACAATCAACACACAATATTGGCTTTATTAAGAGTCTGGTTTGCTAAATCTAGAGGGAGAAGAGGCGAGGAATTGCTAATTGTAGGCAAGTCTTAAATTTCTGGGTGTTAAATGGAGTAAAAGGGGTAAATAGGGTGATAAATAATACTTGAGATATATAGATATAGATACACACTCACACACACATGCACAGACACACTTTGTTTGTAAACTGAATATACATACATTGCAAGTTTCTTTAATCACATATAGACTGATCATAATGTAAAGATTTGTGAAATTGTTTTCTATTATCTGTACCCCATCCTTTCAAAACAATAAAAATAAAAATAGTAGTAGCAGTGCAGATAACCACAATATAAAGCAGGGGTCCCCAACCAGAGGGCTATAGCCCACTAGTGGGTCATGAGGGGTTTGCAATTGGCCACGGAAACGGCTGACTGTTTGCGCGGATCCATCCCCTCTCCCTCTCCCCGCTGGTCCGCAAAGCCAGAAACATTGGAGAATTCTGATATAGAGCCACCCACATTTTTTCTTACAATTATTATAAATTTTACAACTTCCATTACTGCAGCAGTACACATTTTTGCAAAAGCAATTACTTATAAAACAAACAAATATATGTAACCTTTAAAACTACTATCAGGGAAATGGGGAACATCCGCCCTTCACTTTTTACAATGGGCACCAAAAATTACTAGTGGGATGACTGCTTTGTATTCACTTTGCCAAATGTCAGTAGAATTGACACCTGTAACTTTACCTGGAGGATAGCATTCTATGTTGGAAAGATGCCTGTAGCTATGGTTGCATCACATGTTGTCCTATATATCTATATATCTACACACAGACTCACGATAAAACATTAAAATACACCCTGTGCCTCAGATCATAAAAACATGGGCAGGCATATATAGGCTATAAACTAGTCCAAACCTGTTTAGAATTTTATAAGTCAACATCAGTACTGAATTGATCCTGGAAATGAACATAGACCTTTTTTTCCAGGATCAAAATTATATTGATTACTCTTGGTTACATCCTAGCAGTCACATTTTGTATTGACTGTAATGTATGAATTACAAGGTCAGCTTCAAGTAAAGTGCATTGCCCTGTAAAAAAGCACAAACTACCCTATATAAGTAATTTAATCATGCCTGCAGAATTGTATTTCAATTTTTAAAAACCATGCATCTTGGTCAAAAGGCGCTATCTTGTTGGTTCCAAATCTTATCTAGTGAATGTGACAGATGTATCTGGAGTTGTACAGCTTCTTCTGAGGTTATTGATATGCAACTGAACTCAGCTAATGATGAATTAAGGCAATCATCTTTAACGCTGAATGCAATAATCTCTAATGCTAAGTAGAAGTAAACACAGAACAAATAAATATTGTATACAGGGTAGATTTTCCTGTATCAAAGACCCAGTTCTCACATCGGATATCTATGGGACAACTGCTGAAGAAATTCTCATAAATGTTTCATTCAAGTAGATCACCTATTATATAAGCATATATTGATAATATAATTCCATCCCTAAACCATGAGCTTGTTGGCAACTAACAACCATATCTTACACTGAACTTGGAAAAATTCTCTTAAGTCCACACATCACTCACAGACCAAAAAAGTAATGTAACATATTGTACCTAGTTTTAAAAAATGCTATCGTGTATCCATATATTTTAAAGTGAAAATTATCAGATAATTTTTAAGCCACCATTTTAAAGGAATTACTGCTATGCATTATATTTGTAGCGGGAAGTACACATTCTACAGTACTGATTGAAGGAAAATGTATTTGTTAAATATAGCTATAGATAGCAAAATTGACACAGATACATAGATACTTCAGTTTAAGAGGGCCATCTGTCCTACTGTAGAGATGTACTCAATTTGAAGTGCAAATCCAATTTAATAAAAAAGAACCCTGAGAAAGGAGACCCAGAGCTCTTAAATCCTTTATTAAAATATAATAGCATCTAGAAGCAGATACTGTACATATGTAGTTATCTGGCCATAATTTTCTCTATTATCGTGAAATGCATTTTTATCACTTTGGCAATACATAGCAGTTCTTGAAATTTCCTTTAATGGTATGTGTCTATGGTACATTATTATGGTACTTTTAATGCTCTAGTGTTTTCTAATCCATTGAACACTTCAAATTTGATGGCTAACCTCTACCTCTGACGAGGTCTCATAGACAGCTGGGCCTGTGGCTAGATATGATAGCAGCAGGGCTTTTTTTCCCTCATAGAACGCCCAGAACGGAGTTCCGGCACCTTTTTTGGATGGAACCTTGTCGGGTAGGCAAGGCAGGTTGTATGATGTGTGTGAGTTTTGGCACCTTTTTTTTTTTTTTAGAAAAAAAGCACTGGATAGCGGTATAAAGGTTCATTGACTTGACTAAGGCATGCTGAGGCCATCGCTGTCTGCTTCTCTAGCACTTTTACTGCTTTCTCCCTTATTCTGGAAGCCAGAAGGCTGAGACCACACATCACATAATATGCTGTTGCCTTTTTATTTGGACTTGAATTGTGGCTTGTTTTTCAACAGAGTTATCATCCTTTGCTCTGTATTTCCAAAATGACTCAATAGCCTAACCATTTTATTATTATTTTCAGTAGTATTCATACTACAGTGGACTTCTTGGGGTATAGATATACAGGAACACATGCAAATAAGGTGGAATCTTTAATATCATTTGGCACTATCCAGGTATTTTCATTATGAACATGCCCCATATATATTGTTTGAATTCTTTCTTCTCTGCCATTTCTGCGCTCTCCTCATTACCTTGCATTTATTTCATATTTTATCATTCTGATGTTTGGACAGGAAAACATCCTATTTTCTCTAAATTGTGTGTCTCTGAGTTCAGTGACTCTGGGGTTTATTATAATGTTTCTTCCCTGTTTTTCCACAACACTAAGTTGAGCTAGCTGAGAGTCTTTGGAGAGATATCGTAAATAACAATGATTACAATCCCTTAGTAGCAATACAAGGCTTTGTTCAGCCTGGACTTTATTAGGAATTGAGGGTACTTGGACCATTGAGTTAGCCACTCTGCACAAAATACAAATAATTTTTCTTCCATTGTTGTTTTTGCCTTTCAGGATATTTTAGTTTCTACAGGTGATAAATATCTTCCACTGGTTTGGTTTACTTTGAGAATGCAGATCAAGGACCTTGATTGATTGGTTGATTGATTGCCATCAAAACAGTGTTGACACTTGGTGACAACATAAATGCAGTGTTTCTGGGATGATCTGTCTCCCATCTATCCTTCCAGACCTTCCAGTGGTGCACCTGTCTCCACTGTAATCAAGTCCATCCACCTGGCTGCTTTTCATCCCTATCACTATTCCCAACATTATGGTCTTCTCAGGGGAGGTGACTCTCTGTATAATATATCTAAAATATGATACTTTGATTCTGGTCATTTTCTCCCTCAAGTGAGAACTCTAGTTTATTTGATCTGTGATCCATTTCTTGATTCTCTTGGCTATCCATGATACTCTCAGGCGTCTTTCCAATACTAAAGTTAAAAAAATGCCAATGCTGGGTTTCTATCTTGTTTTTTTTTTAAAACCTAACTTTTGCTTCCAGAAGGAAAACCATTGCCTGAATGGTTGTGATATTTGTAGGCGTTGGCCTATCATGGCATCTGAATATTTTTCCCCAAGGCCTTCATTCCTAGTCTGCCAAGTGTTATTTGCAGTGAAATTCCTAATTGCTTGTTCCTTTACTATTGATATTCACTCCTAAAAAGGAGAAATTAGCCACCACTTCAAAATCTTCATTGTCAGTTGAAGGCTGGTTGTTTCAGCTGTTCTCATTAGTTTGGTCTTCCTTATATGTAGTCCTGGTCCCATCTTGTTACCAAGTTCCTTCGTTTTCCTTGTTATGGCTTGCAGTTCATTTACATAATATCAGAATATAGACATCTTAAGCTTTGCATTTAATTATTGCTGTTTTGTCATTTTTCAGAAATCAGGTCCTAATTGGTTACATGGCACAGTTCTCTCCCCCTGCCTGAAGAATGTGGTTTTAAATACATGTATATTAAAATCACTTCTCTTGAAATCCTTGGGGCTTACTCACAAGTAAATTATAAGTGCGGTTACTTAATATTACCATTAAAACTGTGTTTTTTTTTATCAACCACATTGATAAAGTTGACAACCACAACTTAAAATAAGATCCAATTCTGTACTTTGGGGCATCTATTTTTGAAGTTTTTTTCTGGCATGGAAATGCAACAAGAAAGGGCATTTGGAACAAAGAGCTGCATATGTGGGAAAGTTGTGCTGGCTTTGTACCAGTTCTTAAAAAAAGACATAACTTTTGGAAGGAAAAATTGACAAATTATAGGCCTTTTCTTACTAGGGTTGTTCTTAACGACTCATAATAATGAATTGTCATGATTCCCCCCCCCCCTTCTCTGTTTTGCTGCTGGATGAATGATGAAGGATGAGGGTATTATGACTTGAAGATAAACAGAGCACCAAGGTAAGAATAAGTAGTAAAATTTGGATGGGCAGCACCAAATTAATAGTGTAAAAAATTATTAAATGTGAAACCTTTTCAGACTAGCGTAACTTGATTGTCCCAAATCCATGTCTTTTACTTAGTGCAGCTGTCCCACAGTCCCTGGATTGTGATTTATCTTCTCTTGAGCAGGATCTACAATACCCAGAAAGGAGAGACATCTTATGATACAGGCAAGATAATTTAATAGTCACATAGTTCTCTAATTTCTTCATATTTGCTAATGGATCGTTGCCATCTACATAGTTCACAAAGGATGAAAGGAATGAGACTCATTAATTCATTCTTTTAAAGGAAAAATATTGGACTGCAACACAGAAAGGAGGAAATACTTAACTATACTACACCAAAAAGCTATTGTGTTAATACATTTTGTTCTGGCTCTGTTTTAAGCAACTGTTATAATCCACCCAAAGAACCATGGTCAATTGGGTAGATTAGAAACATGAAACAAGTTAAATTTTAATGTGTAATAGAAAAAGCAGGAGAAAATGTCCATAATATACTAAGATATCACTAAGGAAGGAAAGTGGGTGGTACTCCCTTTGAGTGATAAAGGAGCTGCATAATTCTAGAGATGGCAAGAATCTAAAAATAGGCCAACTAATTAAAAAGACAAAAGAAGGCAATGGAAAGAGTTGCTGTTTTTTATCACCCATAGAAGTCCACAACAAGCAACTGTGTGTATGACAATGCTGCATAGCACTTATGATCAGAGGCAATACTCACACAACATTGCCAACCCTGGTTTCTTCCAGGCAATTCATCCTCATGAGCAATACATGGATCTGGAATGACCTACAGACAACAATCATTTCTCAGTTTCTTACTGCCTGGATATGATTGACCTACCCTTAGTAGATCTTGAAAATGTTTGAATTGTTCTGAGATCCCATACCATTAATAAACATATAACCCAAATTCAGCTGTATAGAGCTTTCCTTATTGTATCATAATTTTATGCCATATAAATCTTACTGCCATGTACTTCTGTAAGGCTCAGGAGCCAAGCCAGAATCTTTGAGGGTGATTGTCAGTTTTATTTATTTATCATTTCAGTGTATATGGCTGTCTCCACTCAAAACATCAATATCTTAAAAAAGAAAGAAACTTGATTCAACAGGGAGAAACAACCCATCACAGCTAGAACAAACAACGCACAACAACAACTTATCCCAGCAACCAAAATTTTAAGGAAATTCAAAGGTTTGCAGGGTTGGGAGGTCAGAACCTTTTTTGGGGTGGGGGAAGATTTATTCCAAAGGGCAGGTGGTATCAAAGAAGGCACACTTCTTAGTACCCAAATGATGCCACTATTTAATAGATAGGGTTTCAAGTGCATCCATTCTGCTGATCTTACCAAATGAGCATAAATAATGGCAAAGAGGCAGAGAACCAAGCCATGTGCTATGAAGGCTTTTATAGGTGGTAACCAGCACCCTGATTGGACTGATGCAACTACAGAGTAAGACATCTAAAAATCTATATTAAGGAGTTATTTGTATTAAGGGAGTTCAAGATCATAAAATGTATACGAGAGTTCTCCAGAATTCTTTCTCAAGTAAACCAGCTGATGAGGTGATGGGAAAAAAAAATATGCTGATGTCTAAGATGAAG